>NW_010097578.1:13568-67958 GCF_000699245.1 Pterocles gutturalis
GAGGGTTTGAGATGATGTGGTAAAGAATTTTATGCGTAGACCAGTCCCGGGCAGAGAAGAGACAGCTCCCACGCAGAGTTGAGTCCCTGCTGACAGGTCAAGTGTTGGACTTCAGAGACTGAAAGCACGAGAAGCTGCGTACTGCAGTTAACTGCAGAATTCACCATGGTGTCCAAAGGTTGCTGAAAAAAAAATGAGCACTTCACAGCTCCTGTCCCTCGGGCTGGCAGATTTTGGCTGTTTGGACAGTCACTGGAGAGAAGTATGTGTGTGAATGAAAATAGGGTGCTCATAGGAGACTTCATAAGCATGGCCATAAGTGCAAATGCGGGATAGAATTAGAGGTTTGTGCTTTTTGTGTTACTGAGGCAGTACTTTACTTAACCACCAACTAAGAAAGAAAGGGAAGCAGTCCCCACAAAAGAGAGTACCAAGGTGGTTGTATTGGGTGCATCCCAGTAAACCTGCGTGAAGACTAGTTTCTGCCAGTGCAGGCAGGCATCTGAGGAGACATCAGGTGTCAGGTAGTGTTTTATTACACAAGATATTTATACAGAGATATACAGGGGCGCCTTTCAGTCAGAATGGCAGCCATATTTACCATCAGTTGCCACCATCAACAGCAAGATCACTTCCTGCCAAACTGAGGCAGCGGTGGTGGCACTTTGATGTCTTGACCTCTTTCCAGTTTCTTCTCGCAGTCAACTAGATAGTTGACCCCATCAATGACAATCTGGACTAGCTCCACCTACAACAAAGAAGAAAATTGTAATAATAGATGCTTTAGCTAGTGCTGTTAATAGACAAAATGAAAATTGGCTTGTACTGCAATGACAGCAGGTAACGCTCTAAGTAAGGAGTGTCATGGCATAGAGATCACACACCCTGTGCCACAGGGATTGTGGGTCATGCTGGTCCAGTGCAAACCCATAGTAATTCCCTTCTGTTTGCCCTGAGTTGGACTGCTAGCAAACAGATACTTTCAAATAGGAGCCCTGAAGTTATTTCCACCAAATTCTGATTCTGCTTGTATTCCTAGAGGAACAAAGCAAACAAACAAATGTCCTTACATAAAGAGAGACATATTTCAAATGTGACCCCTGTGAGGGTGCAGGATCCTCCCCAGATGCTTGCTCAGTAGTGCCTGGCACAGCCAGGGGTGCCTGTCTGTTGTGTTCCCTTCACTCAACGTACAAGGATGAAGAAACCAAAGCAGCAGTGCTGTGAGTGCTCAGCATCCCCGGGCAGTTCTTGGTGAAGCAGCAACTGCTGTGTCTTCCCAGCTCTCAAGCCCGTGCTGCCCCTGTGCTTGCAGCAGCATTTATGTGTGCACAGAGTCAGACAGAAACTAACTGGGATGGTGGTGCAAGAAGAGGAAGACAGAAGCTTATTGCCCTGATTCACACTGGCCCTGAATGCTGCCGGAGGTACAGGGTAGGAGTCCTTCCCGTGTCTAGGACTGGGAGGATGGCAGGACTACCTGCTTGGCCATGGCCATTTGGACTGCGTGAGGAAGCTCATCAAACCAGAGTCTTGTGCTTCTTCATAGGCATGGCTCAGGACCATATGTTCCCCTGCAGATGACCATGAACCCTGCTGCAATGATTCATCAGCAATGGGGAAAGATGTCCTACTCATTCTGCCAAGCACGCTGGCTTCGCTGAGGTGGTTTTGCCAAGCCCAGGACCCACATCTCTGAAGCAGAGGCACTCATCCTAAACTTGTGCTGGCTCTGCCATTATCCATCACTCCTTTGTTTGCAGCTCGATTTACACTGGCAGGCGTGAGATTAGCTCCAGGCCCAGAGCAGCACCAAAATTTGCAATTCTATATGGCAGGGGGTAGTAGTGTTTTTGTAACCTTTTTCAAAATTGATGAAGAATACAAGGTGCCTTGTCCCCCGCAGACTTTCTTCACGGGCAGTAACATGCGAGGACCATAAGCCCTGTGGTATTGTTAGCCAGCAAGCTATAGCGCTGATGTTTCTTAATCTTCATTAGATGGTTTATTAGCAACCTTTAATGACTGACTTGCTAAAACCAAATGCGAAGGCTAAATCCCATTGTCTCTTTATTGTGACATTCACCGATTTTCAAGGGATTTGTTTTTACTATAAAGCATTTCAGTGGCTTAGTAGTTTATTTTGTTGTCTTTTGCAGACCAGCTGTGTTGGAAAATCAGAGGTCTGAATTTGCAGCCTCCAGGAGAAAAGGAATTTCATATTAAGTTTGCATTGACCAGTAACTGAAACAAAGCAAAAATACAAACAAATTTATCTTGCACCTTTGGGAACATAATTCAGTTTTGCAAACACATTTACCATATAATGGGATTTATTTTATTATGTGCTGAAAAAAATATGCCTTATAATAAAACATTTCTAATCCCTTGTGTTTGTCTTATTTAGATTTCAAAATCTTCAGGGTAGGGATTGTGTCTTGTCTGTTGGCTTAATCCTTTGAATCCTTGCTGTATGAGGCATCACTGACTTCAGAGGAAGTCTTAATTTAAGCAAAAATTTGTAGGCTTAAGCCATCTGTCAGTAGAACTCATATTAATTAATCATGCCATGTAATCCTTTTGTATTATTAGTGTTAGGTTAGTGTAAAGCACACATTATGATGTTTCAGGTATTAATAAGTGTCTTTGTCACATGCTGGGTTTGCAGTTAATACAGCTTAATAGTTGTTCACTCTTATTTTTTGGTCTAGATCCCAAGGAACATAGCTGCCTACATCATCTCCAAAATTTAAAATTTCCAAGCCCCTGTCCAAATGCACCTTAGCTATGAAGGCATTCAAGAGCATGTCCAAATAAGAAAGCACAGACCTGACTTGTCTCTGTCCCAGTGGCAGAAAACCCAAGGTGAGCGAGGAAGGGAAGCCAGCTGGCTGGCAGTGGACCAGTTTGAATCTAGTTGTAACCCAGGTGAATTATCCTGGGGTTATATTCATGTTATGGAGACCTATCAAGAATCAGGCTGAACTCAAGCATTGGGCGGCAACACCAGGACCAAACTACATCCGTATCTAAGCTGCCAAAGCCTCTCAGTGCTGTGGTGTTCGGGATAAACACACCTTGACAGCATGCTTTTCTTTGCAATTGAGTTTCAACTTGCAGCAAAGCCCCCAAGGTAATTAATGATTTTGCTGCTGGGCAGGTAGGCAGCCCTTCAAATCCTGACATGTACAGGCAGGTTGGCATTTGAGCCCAAATGATGTATGGTGTTGCTATTGGAGAAAGGGGCTCCTCAGCAGACATCAGTCCCACCAGGGTCAGTTGACCACAGCTGAGAGGTTACAGCACACAGCTGAGGGGTGAAAGACATGTTTGACAGAAGGTTTGAGCCTCTGTTTCCTATCTACTATCAGAGTGCTCAAATCACTGGACTTAGAGGGTCTTGCAAGGTAAATTTTCACCTCTGTTCTTGACATTGCCAAGGGTGAATACAGCCCTGGTCTCATTGAGGAAAGGGAAGATGTAGTGACGCCACGGGACTTGCAGCCTGTGACCTGCAGTAAGGGTTTGGCTGAGGCAGAGATAGTGGGAAGAGGCTGCAACTCTTTGACACAGCTGTTTCTTCCCCACCCTCCAGTAGATTTGCTCTTAGGAGCTGTTCTGCTTTATAAAATACTTATATATGATACTGGAATGAGGTCTGGGACCTGAGTCTCCCAGGAAAGCAGCAGCACCACCAGTCTGTAGGGTAATTTCTACTCTCTCGCACAACAAATACTCATTCAAACTGAAATAGCTTCAAAACAAATGTCTGAGAGGAACCCATCTCATTGTAGCCTACAGCCCAACAGAGCTGACAATTAAATCCTTGTCCTGATTTGAACTGAGCTCTCCTGCGTCCTCTGCTTAGTGCCACACAGGACACGTGAAGATGGCACCAACTTCTCCTCCACAATTATTTTGGAGTTTAGAGACCAGCCTTGTCCTGCTGTCTTTGGAGAAAGTGTATGACTCTGAATACTAATAGGAACACAACACCTTAAACCAGTTGTGCTTTCAGTGCCTGATTCCCTGGGTGGGTTAGGACCCCATCCCTGCTTCTTTCACCAACATTCTGCAGCATGCAGTAGGTGCTGCCCAATGTGTAGTACTTGTCTCACTGCCCAGTGTACAACTTACAAACCTGTCCCATGTCCAGCACTGCAGAGACCACCAGACACAGATCTCATAGCTGGGCACTCAAGCAGGCAGGCAGGTCTAAGACTTTGTGCTAAGAACCATTGTCCTGAGGGTCATCAGTTAGCAAAGCCAAACCTTTCCAGCACCTGTGTGCTCTTGACATGGTGCAAGCAAGTCAACATTTGTGGAACTTGCTTAGGGTTGGTTTTTTTCTGTTGTTGCCATAACGGGAATATTTGTCAAGCACTTCATGCATATTAATACTTTTTCTTTGAGTAAGCATCTCCACTGAACCAAATTCATCAGGAGTAAAAACTGCCATGTCTCCATGGAGGTCAGCAGAGCGAACACAGCCAGAGGAAAACTAACTCTTACCAGTACAGATCTGAGCTTTTTAGCAAGGAGCGAACACAGCCAGAGGAAAACTAACTCTTACCAGTACAGATCTGAGCTTTTTAGCAAGGAAAGAAAAAAAAAGAACAGGTTACCTCTGAGCGACCCATGCGGTCCAGATTGGAGATATCATACACATCTGCTACAGCTGCTGTGTCCACTCCACCAGTGCCACGCTTTTGCAGACGCAAGTTCTCCAGGATCTTTGGAAACCTGGGATCCTATTGGAAGAAACAGGTTTGAGTTTATTGTCTTTTACCCCCCGTATTGTGCCAAATTGTTGCAATGCTGTTATTCATCACTTAATAGCAGGTCCAGAATGACAGACAGAGATGGATAGTTTTCTCAGTCCTTGGATTACAGCCTGTCTTGGTGTCTGTCTGATGAGTAGATGAATTTCCATAACAAATACTATAATCTGCAGAATAAAATTGTGCTCAATTATTCGTGCATTATCCCTGGGACCTTGTTAGACATCATGCTCAACATGCAGTTGCTGTAAGCTGTCATTTTTCATTTGTTCCTTTATAAATCAGAAGAACTGATTTATGTCACCGGCCTTCTAAATGACTTACGTACCTTGCTAAGCTTGGGCAGCTTAACATGGACTCCAGCACGTAAACCAGTTCCCAGGTTGGATGGACAGGTTAGAACATATCCGAGACGCTCGTTCCACATGAACTCCCAGCCCCGTTCTTTAATTAATCTTTCCACCTATGATAGGAAAAAAAAAAAAAAGCAAAAAGAAAAGGGCAGCATACAAATGTCTTATTTTAAGATGTCTGCTTATAGCTGAGATTCTTTTCACCATGTATCTGTGTTGATGATGGATGTCACTAATGCCAGTGGAGTTGCATAAATTTACACCTGAGTATAGTCTGATTTGGGTCTGGTGCAAACATTTGCATTCATCAGTCACCAAGATCCCCAGTGCATATTACAAGGATATTTTCATGATTTTCTCACAACCGCTGGCTTACAGGTTCTTTGTCACTTTACCACAAAGCTCCCTGTCAGTTGGTTTGGTATTAGCCTTAGCACGTGAAGCCATATCTTCACATAAGAATTAAGGCTTTTGCCATGCATTTCTAACCTTGGTATTTTTGGAGCAATGTTGCAACACACAAGCCCAAAGGACTCAAACACTACAAAGGAAACAAAAGGAGCTGAAGCTGAGTTTTGTGTAATTTTCAAGGTGATGCTATGACCCTCAGGGGATGACACTTGACTTCTAAATGCCTAATATTAACAGCCACCCTTCTATTATAAGGAGACAGCATACCTTGTATGTAATACTTTTCATTAGTAGATCTCTGACCAGATTAGAAAGGAGAGTGAAATAATTATCCCCAGAAAAATCACAAGGGTCTATAGACCTTTGAATAGACTGGTACTCTGATCACTCATCCACGCTTCCTGGACTTACTTCTGTGATCAAAATACAGTTTCAGTTCAGTTCTTTTCTTCTCCAGAGGAGAATCAGATACATAACCATCTCATGCTCACAAGACCTCTGCAGATACTCCCGTTCTGCAGGAGGATACAGAATAAAGGACTCTCCTAACATCATTTCTATATTGTGTGAGGACACCAGAATTGATGGTGGGAAGCTAGACGTGATTTCCTGCCTTAGACACTTGAAACAAGGAATGATGTGGATGAGAGCAGTGGAGAACAGTGTTTGGCCACGTCACCTGTTCCACTGCATCTTGCTATATTGCCCGTGGGACAAAATAAAATCCTCTTTCTCTACTAAAGAAACTTTTTCTGTGCCAGAGCAGTATGCCTGCACAGCCATACCTGGGTTGTCTAGACAAAACTGTTTTAACCCACATGCCATCTCATGAAGGCTTTTTTAATCTCTGTTAATAGCTTAGACCAGAATAAAATCCCGGAGCCCTGGCTATCAGTCCTTAGAATTTTAATCATCAAACCCCATGTGTCCCTAAAAGTGGCAGTGATTCAAGGGGTCCTAAACCCTGAGTCCTGTGCACAACCTCAGCAGCCTCCACTCCACTCCCAGCATCAGGGATGAGAACCAGGAGCCTGAGCCAAATAAATTCTTCATTCAAGCACATCGAGCAATCCAGATAAAATGCTTGATTTATGAATTCCCACAGCCTGCATGCACAACATGGTAAAAAAGGGATATTTCTTTAGCCAGCATGTGCTCAAGATTTTAATGGAAAAGCTACAAAGACTTTTTATGTATTTTCCCCTGCAACTCAGCTAGCAATTTGCCCATGTTTCCTTCTTTAGCTGCATTAGTTTGGGTTGCTATGTGGACTGGTGTTGCTTCATTTTGTTGCTCCTGGAGATGTCAGTTCAGTATGAACCACAGCAAAGAGTGCTGACAACAGCCCAACAATAAACAAACAGGAATAATAAACTCATTGAGATACTACCTCTTTTAAACCACGGCAAAATCTTTCAAACACCCGTTTCATGTTGCCACCCTTCTCCATGGAGATAACCCTGGTGTGGTCCTCTTCATTAATCCAGATGAGAAAAGTCTTGTCATTGTTATGCCTGGTTGAGAGGTGGGGGAAAACAAGAGTATCTTTAACAAGACAAGCCCTGAAAAATAATTATCAATATTCTTAGTTTCATTGCAGCCTTTCAGGGCTATGGAGAGGTTAAGCGTGACAAAATAGTGTTGTTCTGCAGAGTTAGGGACTTGACCTGCTTTCACAGTTGGATCCCTCATGCCAATGGTGTTACAGAGGTTTCTTGGGCACAGCAAGAGGAGCAGTTTTTTCTGATCACATCGTGCTGCCATGGTGCTGAGTGAGGTAAAATGAGTTGTCCTCTAGCACAAGCACAGCTGGGAGGTGCAGCAAAGGGAGAAGCCAAGCTCTGCATCCTCTGTCCCCAGGGATGGTTTTTATTGTTCTTAGAAAACTGTGCAGCTAGGAAAAAAACCCCTTAACATTTACATGCTGCTGGGGACCTAGCAATATGGCCTTACTTAATTGTATTCTCCGCTAAAGCAAATTCCAGTGCCCTCTGTAGCACTTGGTAGCCCTGGATTGCCATATCAGCTAAGTTATGTGTCTGAGGACAGCAGCTGCATGTTGCTTCCAGACAGCACATTAGCAATGCTGGCTTGTCAGTCAAGATAAAAATGCCTAAAGATACCCACTCTTGCTTCAAACACATCAGTCATGGCTAGATTTATTAAGTGCTGAGTCAAACCTGAGGTCACTCTTCCTGGCTTCTTTCTCCACTCTCTCTGTTTTCTACTACAGCCTTTCTACAGCATGTAGAAGGTGATTGATGGGATCAGGCTCATTTGTACAAACAGTGGAATATTACCAGGTTTGAAACACATGAAATTTGAAAGTTAAAGTTCACCAAGAGCCTGACTTGCAACTGGTCTTTTACTGTGGCTCACTTTTTTTTTGCACTTGGGAGTTTGCCAATGCAACACTGAGCAGGTGTAAACACGGTGTGCCCTGACATTATGGTCACCCGAGGTCCCGTTGCCTTGTCTCCGGTCACGTATAGATATTCAGTGAAGAGTTTTCCAAACAGGCTGAGGTTGGCCTGACTCAGCTTCCTCTTTAATTAGCTAAGCCTCCCCATTGCTTTAAGGAGTGCTGAGGGAGGCTACACTGAGTGCATTTAAACTGTGCCATCACTGATGGTGAGGTCAGTGGGAATGGTTCTGCAGCCCATAACAGGAACAGGATTGCCTTTGTTATAAGAAAAATCATTTCCAGAACCTGCAGTCTTTTTGACAACAATTTATTGCAAGAGAAAGGCAGGTTTTTGAAATGTGGCTTACTGAAATACTTTCCAATCATACTACTTTTTTTTATAGTACACCTGGTATTTCACCTGCAAAACAAGCCAAAACACAGGTAGGTCTGTTTTATTCAGGAGATCCCTGGACAGTATTTATATTGTTGGTACTTTTCTCCTGTACATTAGTAGAGACGATGAATGGAATGCCTCAAATTTATCCTTTTCCCCTTCCTCAGGTTTAAAGAGGCACTGGGGATCTAAGGTGAAGCTTGTTGAAATAACAAAATCCTCAAAGATTTCCCACAGGCCATCATGTTCCATCTGCGATCAGGTTTCACAGTGCCTGCTCCCCAACAGAAATCATGTTTAGCTCATCACAGTAATACTGGACATGCTTCTGACTGTGATCCAGTATAGTCAGATACTGCGTGGAGAATAGTTGGGGCTTTTTCCACATGAAGTCCCATCCTCACTGAAGTCCTGAACCTGCCTTGGGCAAGGAGATAGGCTAGGCGACTCCTCAGAATCCTTTTTAGTCTAGTTTTTCATAAGTAAAGCATCCGGTAATGCCTCAAATTATACCAGGATGGATGCAGATGGAATGCACTCCACAACTGCCACATCCCCTGCTAGTGGGTGCAGGCACTGATCTGGAAGCCATTGTGACTTTCTCTCCCCAGAAAATGCTGTATTTGGGCACAAAATACATCAGGTGTGTTGTGAAAGTCAAATCCAACCTAGGACAAAATAGGAAATTCAACTTCAGTATCTCCTCTTTGTCCAGTTTGTTTGGAAAGAAGGGATAATTTTTTAGCTCTGGGAATTAAAATAACATTCTGTCTCTTTACAGCGAGGAAGGGGACAGGAATTTGCAATGCAGTGTTCTGCAGCCGTGTGGCTGGTGGTTCCTAGCTGACAGCGTGACTACAATCTGGTGTTAGACCTGCTTTTGTAACCTCAGTTCTGTTGACTGCATAGTGATTCAGGGGCTATTTTCCAAATCAAATTTTTATGGAGATAAAAATCCAAAGAAGGAGCCATGCCTATGATACTGTATTGTGTGGATGACGTTAGTGATGGCTTCTTGAATATAAAGGTGTTGTTCATTACTGGATTTTGTTTGTTGTGTTTTGTTTTAATTAAGCAAGAAAGCTTTTTTTTTTTTTTTTTTTTTTTTTTAAAGCAAACTGAACATGCTGTGAGTATGGGGACAGAGTGGCTGCGAGGTTAGGGCAAGCAAGGAGGTTTGTAACACAATCTTTGAAACACAACACAAGCCTCTGCATGTCACACAACATACCAGATTCCTCTGGCATCTGGCCAGTCACGTGCCATCCCAGCACATGTTAGCAAAGGGGATACTGGCTTATCAAAGAGAAAATGATCCTGGACACAGAAATGGGGCCAAAAGGAGAGAGAAAAAGAGAGAGAAAACAAAACAAAATTCAAGTTGATTCAAGGAAGCAGTGTAATGCTGTCTAATACATTTTATGTGAAGGCAGTCAATGTACAAGTACATCACATAGTACAGCTTTTGGATCTGGTTCATTCTTCTGAAAACTAACAGCACTTTACTCAGGTGATTTTCTTGAATCTTGCGTATTCTCACTGACATTAGTAAGATGACTGTGTTTTGCCAAAAACATTTTTCGAATATAGGGAGGACCTAATAGCACATACACACACCAAAGAGTACTCTGGAGGCACCTGACTGATTTTTTTGCATATAGACAGATTTCAGGCTAGGAGAAGGCAATGAGTTCTTAAAGATTGGGGGGGGAGGGGGGAAAGGCTAGTTCTGAAAAGGTATTTCTCTAGCACAGAGATTTAGCAATTTATTCTGAGCATGAAGTCAAGGTAGGTAGGAATTAAATCAGTGCCAAGCTTGACCTTTTGAAATAACAGACATGTTCTGTTCCTTAACAGAGATGCTATTTCTGAGTTAATAAATGTAGCCCTTGCTGGGCCACTGACTTGCTGCATTCCAGATAATTTAGATTTTCTTTTTAACTGAACTGTTTTTTTCCTGAAGCAAATTTGATTTTCATGTGTGTGCTGAAAAATTATTAGTTCTTAATTCGTCAAACACTGCCATATCAAATGGTGTGTGAGGGTTTTGGGAGAGGGTTGTTGGGTTTGTTTTGTTTTGTTTTGTTTTTTAAATCTGGGGTTTAATGAAGAACAGTGAGGCAAGGTATCCATAATAAATACGACATGGTAGGCAAGTTGATGTGTTTTACTTCTTTTTCCCTGTAGTGGAGAATTTTAGGTGTTCAGCTTTGAATACCCCGTGATGGACATGATGGAGCCAAAACCCCAGTCATGCAGAAAGAAAAGTATAGGGTTCTCTTTGCTCATCACAGGGACACAACATTTCCTTCCTCAGCTTGCTCCACTCAACAATTTTGCTTGAAAGAAAAATTCCCCTTATTGCAAGAAAACAGCTGAGCACTATTAGTTTCCCTTCTGTGCACATGGCCCAAATCTGCAAAGTACTAACTGCCTTCTGTGCTGAATGCCATTCAGCAAGCACTGATTTGATCTTACAGAGATAAAATGGTGCTTATTAAAGGCTGGTGGAAAGCCTGATATGATGGAGGTCCAAGGTCCTGAAGTACTGGAGGAGGTAAGCAATGGTATAAGTTAAAGATGGAATCTGAGTTTACAACATTCAGTGCCCTAATTTCTGTAAATGTGCCATAAAACCAAACAAAACAAGGTGAAATGCTGAATCAGTGAAGTCTATTCCACTTCCCAAAGGACTTAACTTTGAACCGTGAAAGAATTACATTCTCCATGCTCCTATTTCAGCCTCTGCTTTCAGAGGAGCTCTCTCCTGCTGGAAAAGGCAATGAAAAACCTACAATAGGTCATCAACATCTTGTCAACAAACATATTACCAAGGACATTCAATTAAAAAAGTTACTGACCTTACATAAATTCTCAACTCCTGGTTAATTCAGACTGTGACACCTAGTTCCAGGGTTATAAATAGTTATGTTACTTCATCAGCTCCCTTTTGGTTGATGTTATGGATTAATGTGCCATGAATATAGCTAACAGGGTACAGCCATTCCTTTGGATATTTAAAATGCACATTCAAGGTTTGTTTGACATGTCACATGCTGTGACAAAATCCGTGATGAAAATCCTTGTCTTTCCATCTGTGTGACAATGAAAACTCTCGTTATGGGCCTGATCCTTCAAGTCCTTAAACACAGTTAAAGGACTGGGAAAAGGTCACCTGGGTGCAGTTGGCTACAGCCATTTTGGGGAAATTAGCATTAGTGTAGTTTTGACATAAAGAATTTACAACCAAAGCCCCCCACCCCAACAGTCCAGAATACAGATAATACGTCATGCTTATCTCAATGTAATATTTTTAGTTAGAATAATTATTAATATAGAAAATATCAATCTTTGCTCAAGGAAATGACCAAGAAAATGTCCTGAAATTATCTGTTATTTGTCCAAAGAGGTGGCAGCAGCCAAGTATATTTAATTTGACAACAGATCTTGCTATCTGGAATAGAACTCCACGTTTTTGGACCTGCAAAGTATGTAGTTGGTGGCTTATTTGCCATTATACTAAAAAGATTGACAGACCGTTAGCTACTGGGTTAATGGTGTGATTATCCTCCTCAGCTACACAGGAAAGCATGTACCCCAAAGAAAGATGAAAATGAAGATAAATGAGAGTAAACGAAGGTGATGTCAGCACTGGAACTATACTTACATCAATAAGCTGCTGCTGATCCCTCTCAGACATATTGGTTAAGCTGTAGTACTTTCCAGAGAGGTCTCCTTTCAGCCCAGCGAGCGCGGTCACCACAACGTTCTCCACCTCTCTCCTCTCTGCCCTGGTACAGGCAGGAGGAAGGCTGAGGCCCCGGATGCTGCGGCCGGTCCGCACCCGTGATGAGAGGACATAGCGCTCATCAAATTGACCCTGGGTGATCTGAAGGAAGAACGTTTCATTAGTTCACACACGGTTCCCCATGTTGTACTCCACCATTAAAATAAGAAAAAAAAAAAACCTAATCTCATCGTACAAAAAGAGAGATATCTTTCTGCCCAGGCATGACGACATCACAAATGCTCAAGACGCCAGAAGCCCCTCAGAGTTTTAGACACCAGGAGGTTTTTTTAAGGAACAGTAGATTTCTTTGACTGAATAAATGTGGCAGAGTTACCAGCCCATCCTTCCTGGTTGGAAAACATAAAGGAATCTGAGTGGCTTTTGGAAACACAGATATGGGGAGAGGCTGGAGGCCAGGTATGGAAGATCCTTTGAAAGAGGAAAGCCCAATAAGATGCTAAAACACAGTGTAGCTGAACTATGAAGGAAATATTAAACAGCAGGTAAGGTCTGATCACGTGTATGTGGGTGTAGTGGAGTCAGCTCCTGCTTTCATTCCAGCCCTTAGACACACAGACTGTAAGCTCATGAACAGACCAACAGTGCCAAGTGAGACTGTGGCCCAAATGCTTAGGACAGGTGAGACTGATCCCTCTGCTAGGAGCAGGATAAGAACGCAGCTGTCTTGCTTTTAGGGCTGTGAGCAGCATCCTCCTTTCCTTAAACCTAAAATTACTGTCTTTGGAGTTGGATCAGGAAAAATAAAAGTACTATTTCATGCAACATCATTGCTGTAAGAAGCAGCCCTGAACCTTTATTTCTTTGTTATTTTATTTCACTCCTACCTTGGATGCATCCAGGTCTGTGTGATGCTTCATTGTCCGGGGATCATAGCCATTATGTCTCGCTTTAATGACAGGGTCAAAAATCTCAGCAAACACCTACGGAGTCAAGAGAATCTAGAAAGAGTCTGCAGCATCACAGAAATGCTTAAATGCACCGGCCTCAGGCACAGGAAAAGTCCTCTGGCACAGGCTCCTGGGGGACAGGTGTAAAGGGGACTTTGCAAATGCAGACAGGGCTAAATATGAAGAGGAGTACTTTTGACCTAGACAGTGCTCTGCAGTGGTTGTTCATCGTCACAACAAAAAGAAGGTACAATTGCACCTTACTTAAATACAAGCTTACCCTAGTTACCACAGACAGGTATTGGATGTGGTGGCAACCAGATTAGGTTTCAGGATGTATCACCAACACAAACACACACTCAGAGTCCCCCGGCAGCTTGCCTCTTGTGTACAGCTCATGCAAGAATACCCTATGTCTTCACTGACATACGATACTAGTCCTCATTAGGGCCACTTGGCTCAGGTGTGTCAACACCAATGACTACCACACCTTCATGCAGATAAGAAGCAGTGGCACATCTAAGTGAGTAAACTGAATGACAAGAGCTGATAGTCCAGAATGCCAGATGTCCCAGTCCACCCTCAGCAGCCCAGTGTTTGGGATGTTGTTAGGAGATGGTATAATAATAGAATCATAGAATCATTAAGGTTGGTACCATTGTATCATAGACTGAAGGAAGCAGACAACAGAGGTCAATAAAAATAGGATTTTCTTCTCTTTTCCTCTTCTCATTCCAGAGGTAAAGAAAGCTGTCCATCCTAATGCTGTCAGTCTTCAGCTTTCTTCATGATCCAAAAGCTGTGGCTTAATGATGTGTGCCACTTCCCAGAAGATATTTTTGTCTTTTGTACCTCCCAAGCAGGTACATTTTATTCACTTAAATTGCACAGAAAGGGCACCTGTATTAACACTTCATGTTCATGCATTTCCTAACGCGGAAGAGTAGGGAAAACACCATTTGTAAGCACACGGCTTGCCCCTTCTGTACTCACTGGGATAGAATTTATCTTGGGAGAACATACCCTACCGGGCACCTGTTTTCATCTAAAAAGCTCTTGTGAACAATATCAGGAAAACTGAACCCAATACAATAGTATTGTGGAAATGTCTTACCTCATAGCATTCTTCATCACCTGCAACCATGCCCACAGTTTTAATGAAAGGATGGCCAGGATTGTCAACCCCGGTTTGGATGCACTGGTCCAGGGTGTATCCATTGGGAGTCATCTTGTCCCGTAGCCGAGAGTAAATGGCTGGTGTGAGACACTCAGCCATGCAGTTGTTATGTTTGCGGAGATCAGGATAATCTGCGCTGAAGAGAAGAAGAATCCCAAGCAATTAATGTGGCACCTTTGAAGAATAACCCTTGCTAGTTTGTGAAGCTGTTAAAGGGATCATGACATACAGACTACACTGCATGGTTTAAAAGTACAATTAGTTCATGGTTTATATGTTGCATTGAATTTTAGGAAGGGAGGAAGACTGAGGTCACTGAAAGTACCCCGTGTTTCCTACTGGTGGGCCACCACACTGATGGGCAATTGCAGCTTTCTGCTACTTGGGGCCATCACGGAAATGAATCCCAGTGAGCCTGAAAGTGTACTAAGTTCTATTAAAGCTCTGCTGAGACACACTCATTCAGAAATAAAAGATCTCTAACATTGTTTTTTTCAAGTAGGAAGGGAATTAAATTTATCTTAAATTCTTTGTAATCCAGAGCCCAGGTGCTCTCACAGCTTCATGGACATTGGTGGGATTGTCTGATCTGTGTCAGCTGGGAAGCTCATTCTTCTACAATATCTGGGTTTGCTTTAATGGCATTGTTATTTACAGAAAGCTGCATGGTGTACTAAGCCAAGGAAAATGAGGATATCATGCTTTAGCAAGGCATTTTTGCAACTGAGTTAGACCATATCTACCTTGTACTGGTAACGATTTGCTTTATGCACAACTGCATTATTTCTATAAGAGTATATTTTACTTAGGATACTAAGGATACTATTCACTATTAAAAAAAAAAAAAAAAAAAAAAGTCTGTCAGAGCCTGATCCGTATTGTTTTTCACAAGTATGGCCAGCAAAGTCAACCTATACATAAAAATAACTGTAATTAGTTTCTGCTCATCAGCCAGCCAGTTTGTAACAGAATTAGGAGTATTTCAAGTACAGCGGTTGTATGTGAGGTTTCTTGACTACTTGCATAATGAAAATATTTTCACATTTCCTCATGGTAGGGTCCATACAATTAGCCAGTCCAATAGGTTGAGCTGCAAAACTTTTGAGAGCTGATGAGATAAAATAAGGACTAATTTAGTGCTCTGCCTAGAATTTGAAACATTTTTTAGGTTTGTCATTATTTGGAATTTTTTTTTTTTTGAGTGTCGATGCTGTCATGCATCCCCACTTTATGGTCTTGAAGGGCATTGTTGATGCTACCTAACACTGGGGTTATTAATAAAGGGTGCTGGTTTTCAGGTTGTCGGTCTGCACAGCCCATGGACAGACACAGATGGTGTGGCCGCATGAGGACTCTGCAGCTTTGATGGAGATCTTCTTCCTCCATAGAGTTAACCATTGCTCCCAGCCCAGTTAACAGGATGCTGTGCTCAGCTGACTGCCTAACCCCAAGTGCTTACCTCGGAGGGAAGAGCTTCCGTTTTTCATGAACAGCAGCCTTCACATTTTGCTGGTTGAGGAGGTACCCGGTGGCTAGCACCCCTGTGCCTGCAGCTGCAAAGAGTGTAGCAGTTGCACGGCCAGCCAGGAGACGACAGAAGGTGCTAGCCATTCCTCTCGGAGGATATGTTTTCTGGAAAAAAAAGAGAGGCTAATGTCAACCTATAAGTCCTCATACAGTGTGAAAGACAAGTAAACCCTCACTTTTAATGGTAGCCCTGTAAAAGAAGAAAGTTATTTTTGTTATTGGTTTGTACTTATGTAGCATGTTCAGAAAAATGGCTGGTACGTATATGTGTTATTTCTATACCTGTAACTTAGGTAGGGTTGGAAAGCAGTTGAATTTTTTTTGGTGCTGTATTGAGCACACAGTTCTAAACCCAACACCCTGAATATTTTAATTGCTTTAGAGATTTAAGGCCATAACTGAACCCTTTAGCTTGCTTCGTAGCAAGAACACATTACACAGAGACATCTTTTCAGTGGCCAAAAAGGTACAGTAAGGTATAGTCACATGTGGTAGGATGTGGCCTTGGCTAGGTTGTTCCTTTTGGTGCTATCACCTACAGAAACTTCTGTGTCTTTTTCATGCTTTCTTGACTTGTTAAGCACTTTGTGCTTTTTCTTCCATAGAATAAAGTTGGACTTGAACTCATTCATCATCATGGGAAGGAGAATATGTTAGGGACCTAAAAATCCTCAGTGGCATGGGAAATTGCAATAGAAGTCAACACTTCACTGCCTTTTCCACTATGAGAATACACTCCATCAAGTGGAGCTAGTGGAAACAAAAACCAAAACAAAGGTAGGCAGCTCTTCACTCTAGTGGTCATAGACTTATAAAACACCTTGTCAAAGGCTGATGTGGGTGCAGTAAGTGTGCATGGCTTCAGCGAGAGATTGGACAAGCATGTGGAAGAGAGATTAGGTGTGGTCTTCAAGCAGGCGAAAGAAACAGGCTATCAGGAAAGACAGACCAGTTAGAGCAGGTCCAGAGAAGGCCACAAAAATGATCAGAGGGCTGGAGCATGTCCTGTACAAGGACAGGCTGAGAGAGTTGGGGTTGTTCAGCCTGGAGAAGAGAAGGCTCCAGGGAGATCTTACGGCAGCATTTCTATACATAAAGGGGGCTCACAAGAAAGATGGAGAAAGACATTTTACCAGGGCCTGTAGTGGCAGGAAAAGGGGAAATGGCTTTAAACTGAAAGAGAGTAGATTTGGACTGCATATAAGGAAGAAATTTGTTATGATGAAAGTGGTGAGACACTGGAACAGGTTGCCCAGAGAAGCTGTGGATGCCCCATCCCTGAAGGTGTTCAAGACCAGGTTGGATGAGGCTTTGAGCAACCTGGGCTAGTGGGAGGTGTCCCTGACCATGGCAGGGGGGTGGAATGAGATGATCTTTAAGGTCCCTTCCAACCCAAACCATTCTATGAATCTGTGATTCTATGAAAATTCCCTGGTTTTTGGAAAATTAGTATGATCTATTAATTTTTCCCAGCAGCATGCTCATAGTGCAGCTATGGGTTTGGGATTGTGTCCAGAGTACAGGAGATCTCAAAGTATAGCAGAGAAAATTGTATGCCTGAAGCCTGAAGAAGACAATGCACATTTTTGGTTCCAAGAATCAGAATTTGACTAGTATTGCCAGTGACTGCAAGTTCTTTGGGAAGATGTAACTCCTGTTTAAATAAAGGACACAAATTCCAGTTTGTGTCATTGACAGAAGCTTATCCTTAAAACTGGACACTGGTAAATCATACTTGGGAAATGGGTACGTCAGAGTTACAAGGAAAGTTTAATTTTCTCCTGGGATATGCTGCTTCAGTTTCTTTTTCAAAGTTTCAAAAAATTTGATTGTTTATTTAATCTCTTCACCATTCTTTTGGAGGTTAAACTAAGCACCTCAAAGCATTTGGGTTTATTTTTAGTGAACAAAGTGTTCTAATGTCCAATAATTTTCATGTAGATCTGGGTTAGTTAGCCCCAAACCCTGTAATTCGCTGCCTTCCTTTTCCACTCCTGTCTAAACACAAATGCAATGTTGCTTTTATATCATCTTTTTTCGTAAAAAGATCTTCTCATCTGCTTGCATCGTTTTCTGTTGCAAAGATCATCTTCTTTGTACTTGAGTCACACACATGAGATGAGAAACACAGATGTGTCTCAAGTTTGCGAGTCACTTGTTTCATGCCCTGTATCTTGTTTAAACAATTTTATACCTGGATTTTATTGTTGTGTCTCCTCTGTGCCTTTGAAACGCAATATACATTTATCTAACTTCTCTTCCAGAGAAAGGTGCTGACTGATTGACAGAAATTTCAATATTTTTTCACTGTAAGGTTTTCCCTAAAACAGCAATGGGGAGAGATGACACAGGGAAGGCATTTTTTTTTTTTCCTTCTCTGTTAGGAATACATTGCAATTTCCTCAGCTATTCCAAGTCCTCAAGAATTAGTTGCACAGCACTAGAGTATAATGAAATCCGTGCTGACACCGGGCTGGGACAAGAAGCACATCATTGACTGTAGCCTTATCTTATCTCTGAGAGTGGCTCCCCTCCATCCATGAATTCCTTTAGGTGAGTTGCAGGACAGGCTCTTGTGACGGCAACAGGATTTCTCTCTCCCAAAATGCAGTGGGAGAATGTTCGACTGTAAATCAAAATCAAACATGAGGTTTGTGATGGAGATTTTTGTGCTGCTTTCTTTTCTGTGTATTTGGCAGGTGGTTGTTGTGCTTTTTCACAGTATAGGATGCCCATCCTACACTCTGGAAATATTTGCTTATGACTAATCTGCACAGAACTATTATTTTTATACTGAAGTGTCTGAGAAACAATGCATGTATTTTCATAGCAGCTCTATGTATTTATAGTTCTGTTTCACAGCTGCCATCTTCACTGCAAGGAATTGGCTGGCAGTCAAAATCCTGTCCTGACACTGAGAAGCTGTATACAAATCCCCTTGCAGACAATGACATTATGACTTTAATGACCCCAGGCACTCATAAGCATCTCCACCAACCTGGAGAGCTTCTAAATCCTGTGTCACTTTAAGGGACAAATCTGGTCCATGCATCTTATTAAATTAATGGAATCGCGTGCAGTTTGTATTTACAAGGAAGCGTGAGGCACAACAGTATAATTATAATGCTCCAGAAATAGCAGGAGCAGTGCACATGGTGACTACACCATGTACCACAGCTGAACAGGTAAAGCTAACAGCCTCAGACAGGTCATTGTATTCAGCCACCTGCAAGGCTGCACTGTGCTGTGTGCTGTTTTCACATAACTTCCATTCCTTGTGCTAATGCAATGCGACAGGAAAGTCCCAGCTATGGATCGACTGGCTGCATATTTTTTCTAACTTTGAGCCTTTTCCAATGACCAAGGATGCACAACAGATAGAAGCAATGTCCCAGCTAGAAAGTTACTCTCTGGATCAGCACAATGTGTTCTGGGACTGGAAGGTAAGCGCAGCCTGCTCTTCAGTAAGCACTTGGCATTAATCTGTGCTGGAGGAGCTGAGAAGTACAGGGGAGCTCTGCAGGGGTGAAGGATGCTAGAAGCTGCTCTCTGTGATTTCTTTGGGAGACAAACCTGTGCTTACTGAAGCTGATAAAAGCTAAATGTTGTTCAGCTACCAATTCAGTGCTTGTTGCATCCTTTCGCTTTGCCCTTGCAACTGGTATTGGACAAGATAGCTCCTGATCCTGAGGGCAGCTGAGCAGAACAAACCTCCTGCAAAATGTGGTGTGCAAACAATACCCTGGGAGAATGCAGATAGCTTGGCATCCTTGACTTTCGGGCTGAACTACACCATGTGCCTGAGGCATAGGGTTGTAAGAGAAATCATAGCCTGTGAACAGAAAGAGAAATAAACCACCTGGAAAAAAGAAAGAGATGAACCAGGAAAAGGAACCAGTTTGAAGCAGCAAAGTCTTCACTGGTAACTCAGATGGTGAAGGCTTTGTGCCATGGCTGATCTGGGAAATACAGGGATGTTGTACCTTACTTCTTCCACTGAATGAGTGTGAGTGCTGCCTCCTCACTCTTATGCATGCCTTCGACTGGATGTGCAATGCTGAGCTTTAATCCCTAAAGCAGACCTTCTCAGCACGGACAGTTTCATTGTCCCCTCCTCCCTTGTCCAAGCAGCATCAGTGGTTTTCTCACCCTTTCAGGGTCTGATATATTAAACAGGTCTCCTGTACCTTTGGGACAAAATGACTGACTTTTGGACATCTGATCAAAGCCAGAGTTTATGCTCATGAAATTCTTTTCTTTTCTGAGTTTCAGTAAAGTCCCATAACACAAGTATTTTTCTTGTTGGCTATGTTATCTTCCATTGTGGCTGTACGCCTTGTCCCCCAGGACATTCTCGCTTTATTGGATCCAGAAAGGTTTCCCTTACCCCAAGGCAGGCTCTACGTTACCTGATAGATGCTTCTCTAACAGCTTGTAAAAGCCTCCCACACTGGAGATGCCACAGTCTGTGCACGTTAACTACCTAAAAAAAAAAAAAAAAAAAAAGAGCAAGATAGTTTGGGTTTTTTTTCTTTTTTTTTTTTTTCTTTTTAAAAACTAATGTGTAAACACATCATGTGTTACAATTTTAGCCCAGTACTCTTCATCCTAACATTTTCTTCCCCAGGCTGCACTTCTGTAAGCAGAAGGTCGTTTTCTGTCTTTACAAGTAAAGTGCCTCAGCTTTTTAAACCCAGTCACTCATGCAGAAAGGGTGACTCTGCAGAGAAGGTGACCTGACAAGCATCCATCATAACATCATGTGCTGCTG
Source organism: Pterocles gutturalis (assembly GCF_000699245.1). NCBI lineage: Eukaryota > Metazoa > Chordata > Aves > Pterocliformes > Pteroclidae > Pterocles > Pterocles gutturalis. The sequence goes on from NW_010097578.1 coordinate 34,088, forward strand.
CCTGCAGGAACTGGGAAATGACAGCTGGCCTGATCTCCTGCTCCTTAGTTAGGACCTTCTGACTGCAGCGTGGCATTGCCATCACAGGGACCATCATTTGTGACTGTCAAATGCAAATGGTCGAGGGGAACATGAAAGTTAGAATTTCTTATAAGAAGGAAAACATAATCTGGACTGCTGTGGAAAGGTGACTGTAATCCTTTTTATCAAAATGGTGTAACTCCTAATTCAATAAACACCTCTTGCCACAAGGGTGAGCTGCAGTTCTGAATATAGACGCATATAATACTGCATATAAATGCATATAATACTGCAGCACAGAGCCCATGCTATGCCTTGCACAGATAGTCCATGTACAATCAAAACAGCACAAACAGACTTGCACAAAAACCTGGTGGTACAAGTTCAGCAAACAAAGTTTTTACATCATGAGGGTACATAATGAACAAGACACTGTATTTGACAGGAAACAAGACAATTTTGCTTTGTTTTTCACTTTCTTCTCCTCTAAAAATAGCATGATTTCTAAGTAGCATATTGCTTCAAAACAAACATTTCAAAAAGATCCATTTTGAAAGAGTCTGAACGGAATGGTCTCAAACTAAAAAAAAAATTCTCATCAAAGTTACTTATCAAATCTGACCTCAAATCATTAACAGATCCCACTGTTTTTTTCCCCACAGAAAATGTCAACCTGCCCAAACAGTAAGTTTGCACCATCACCACCTCTGTGGATTCAGAGAAACATAATTATCGCAGCCAAAGGTGTCGTTAAAGGCAAGAGGTTTTTCTAAGAACACTTTACCAGAAATACCATACTGTGATTCAGGTTTCACTGCAGGCTATCATTAGACCTCCACTTTCATCAGGGAAATTTAGCCACTGCACAGCCTAAAAAATGAAAGTGTATGCTTTTCTTTTGGAGGAGTTTCCTGAGGGTCTTCCCTTGTGCTTGTGATGATAGAAAATCCATTTTCTCCTAGATGCCTATGGTGCTACCATAGCACAGCTGGGAGGGTGAAAGAATAATTTTTCAAGATCAGAAGAACTTTTGTGATTATGAATTCAGGAATCAAGTGCTTGCCTGCCTGTGCTGATCAGGTGTGCTAGAAGGAAAACACCTGCATTAGGAAAACATCTGTCTTGCATTCAAAACTATCTAGAGAGTATGGCCTGGAGAAGACAAAGGAGTTCCAAGGGTTAATCAACGCGAGTTAAAAAAATAAATAAAACTCTTATCTAATTTCTGGCCTCCATTTGTTTGTCTTCAGTTTGAATCACTGACCTTTGTTATTACTTTTATTGGCTTGTTGTTCAAATTTCTACTCACTATTTGCTCCACATGTAGCTACTTAATAACTAGCTCTTTTTTTTATGTCTCTCCATCCATTTTTAAACATATTTTCAAATTTATTAATCAATCTTTGTCTCTACCCTGAACTCTTTCCATTTTGTTTCATCCTCAACATCCTCCTGATACCAGAATGGTCCTTTCATCCCAGTAATGGTCATACCCAGCACGGAAGTAGCAGGGTATCTCTCTGCTAAATAGCTTATGCATTCAGAGATGCTGTCAGCCCCTTGAGACCACAGCAGTTCACTAGAAGTGCAACTGGAATGCTTCTTAATAAGCAGAGAAGTTTTCTCCTCTGTTGTGGGATTCTGACAAAATATTCTTGAGTGGTTCCAATTACCAGTTAGGATTTTTGACTGAAAAATTGTTTCTCTACTAAGTGGTTTGTAGCTGCACCAACCTTGCAGAAGTTTCAAGTTTTTTCAATGCACCACAAGCTACATGTGAATTTGGACTTTATTTTGGTAACATGTAAGATGGAAACAGCTGCATCTAAACCTGAACTGATTTTTAGTTTCGCAAACATCTCTTCTTCAGTTGTCCGAACAAGGTCTAATTTCTATGGTATTGGATACAACACTTTTTTTGAGGTACAAAGCTTAATAATTTCATTTTATAGATTTTAAGGACATTTTTACGATTTATAGCATGAGACCTCAAACATGTGTCACTCAGATAGTACTCCGACTGCTTTTTTCTGAAATGTAATGGAAAGACACATTAAGAGTCAGACAGCTTCTTCCTTATCAATTTAACGATGTAGGGATTTTGGCACGTTGCATAAGAAATATTCAGAGATGTGATCTAAACTGAACTGTTTCAGTGTATGCCTATGACAAAGCTGGAGCACCACATATATTCTTTATCCAGTACAGCAGAAGCTGACACATCAGGAGACTCAGCAGTGCAAAGTGAATAAATGAGAACTGGTATTTTGCAGTGGGGAAATATCAGCTGGAGCCCGAGCTTGAGTCTGCAGAGTAGGACAGCACTGACCTTGTTGCAGGCTGGTGGGAAGATGAACAGGCAGGGAATATCAGTGAGAGAAGAGCATGAGTTTCTCAACTCCCTTAGCAGATGGCAGAAATACAAAAAATTGGAATTCATGGGCACTGTGGTGCCAGCCTGTGCTGTAACTGGGAGCACATGGCATCGCTGTCAGATTTCACTCACTGTCTCTCTAATGTGAGCGCCAAGGTTGCTGGCTCTCATGCAATGGTCGTATTGAAGTCGTTATCTCCTGCTTTTCCCTAACACCGTCTGGGCTGATCTGTCCTACTGTCACCCAGCACTTAAAACACGTCTGTCTTCCTCTCCTTTGCAGATAGCATGGTCTTCAGCAGTGCCCACCAACTGGGCATCCTTTAACTGACGAAGGTGGAGGGTAAAGATGTATATGTCTCAACTGGCATCCAGCATCAGGTGGACTTTCTACAGGTAAAGTGGCAGGGAAAGTTTTGGGTTTTTTTCTTATTAGTCAAGTGTGCTGCAAGTCACTTTGATGGCTCCCAGTATTTGAAACTAACAGCGTTACAAAACGCTTGGACAACTTGCCTTGCATATTTTCCCCTCATTATGTCATTCTGCACATACTTTGGATATTGGCTTTGCTTCATGATAACTAGTTAAGATGTCTTTTGTATGCCTCCAGGATTACACATGCCTTTTTCCCAAGGGCAGGGCATGACGTACAGATCAGTAGCTCTGACAGTGGAATTTGTCACTGTCAACAAGCCCTTCAGAGTTTTATTTCCAAGGTCATTTGTACTTGTACTGTCACTTAGAGAAGACAAAAATACTGTCGTATAGGAGAGACGAAGCACAGAGCAGTTGGCTCAGAAGCAGTTGCTGTGTATCCTCCATGCACCAGGTTCCCTCCTGCAGTGAAGAGTTTTGATTTATTTCTTACAAGTCATCTTGTCTTACAAGTCTGCAGTGGCTAATTATGAGGGGAGTAAATCCAACACTGACTTAAAGTAACAGCCACTAACCTGTACAGCATGTAGCGTTACGTGTCTGCAAAACCAAGGTGGTTTCATTCCCATTTTCTCACTACATCAGCACCATAAAGGGCAAACAAATTCAGAGTCCCCTTGGCCTTGCCTTTCCCAAAGCAATATTCTCATGCGCAGTGATGACTTATGGCCAGTGAATCAGCAAAACCTGTCTGAAAGATTATGATCTTAGAGGTCATAGCCTTTATCTCTCTGCTCTCCCCCAAGACATGCTCAACTACCTGTAACCAGACTTCAAGACATAAATATCCTTCCAGGAGTGTAATTTGTTTTAAAAACTGTATTTTAATACATGTATTACCTCCCATGCACAGATGGTGGAGACAAGGGTCAGCAGCAAGATCTAGCAGAACTCACCACTGCAAATCTGGTGCTGGCTGAGAAACAGCCCAAAGAATTCCAATTATCATTTAAGGCAGAGGGGCTGTTTGTAACCACAGTTTGAACCCCAGGATGAAAAAAATTGGAGAATGCCTATTTCAGGGCCTTACACCAGTTTTCCCTCTTATTCACAATACACCTAGATTAAAGCCTCTGTTAAAGGTGAAGGTACTCTCCAGAAGAAACATGGCTTTTGTCCCTCACCAACACAAAAAAGATCCTTCTTTCAAATCAAAGCTTAAGAAAACTCTGACATGGCAAAACTCCCCTTGCTGCCCTGGTCAGAGGCTGCAGAGGGTCTCCAGGACATTAGGTTCACAGCTACCCCTGTGCTCAGACTGCCTCAGCCGCATCCCATCGCACACAGAGATCCCGTGAGCTGCACACAGGTGAAGCTTGTGCATCCTTCTCTCGGAACTTCAGAGGAGAGTGAATCATCAGAAATGCAGAAACCACCTCTTTACCCCTTAAGGAACTTGCGAACTTTACTACTGCTTATAATATTTAAAAAATAATGCTTTTGCTATTAATTCTGTAGTTTCTTGATCTTCTTTTAAAGAGGAAGTTGTCAGCTTCGTTTTTTTCTTAATATATTTGAACACAGGTATTGTTTATCCTATATTTAATGCTAGGCAGCACATGGGCTTTTAGCCAAAGAGGGATGAAAGGTACAAGGGTTACAGTGACATTTCTAGAAATAGAACTAGATTAAATATCTGAACCATGTCATGAGAGGTATTAATTGCCACATCATGTGTTCCTGAGGGACATTTTAGAGGAAGGGCAGAGTTATAGCTAAAGTTCACATAAGCTCATCATCACAGATAATGTATACGCACATCTTGAAGTGTTAAGCTAATGGTATCACTGCAGTGAGCTGAACTTTCATGTGGTGGCGGGAGAAGGAGGCTGGTCTTTTATATTTGAGAAGTAATTTCTTCAAGTCATCCTTAACTGGAGCTAAAGCCTACAGATGCCAGTGGAAAGTTTTCACTGCCCATCTATGGAAGATGCTGGAACCTTAGAAACATCTGCAATAAATGTCACAAGTGACTACGTGCATGAAAGACCATTTTTAGATGCGCAGAAAACAGTTTACATTGCTCTTGGTTTGCTGTATCACTCTACAGGTTCAGAGGGTAAAATATAAAATAAAACATTAAAACTCATAAAGCAATATTGGTGGGTTTTTTCAGTTTCTCATAGCTCACCCTGAGCAAGACTCAAACCTTTTTGTTTTGAGTCTGGGTTTAAGATACAGTCTCCAGAGTGCAGAAACAATGCCGGTGCAGACATTGGTCTAACTGTGCCTCAATCACAGCATGGCATATCTCTATGAAAACTCAACTAAATTTCAATTGCTTTCTCCTTGTAATGCCAGAGGTCAGTGGATGGTTATAAAAATCTAATAATTTGGAAAAAAAATCCAAAATGATCTATCTGTGAATATATTCATATGAATAGAGCAGGCATGGAAAAGACTGTGACTCTCCATAGATCAGAAAACTATCCCGTAGTAACTACCCCTTACTAACAAAATGATTTTTGATTTCTATCAGCTGAAGGTCTGGCCATTCAGACCCTACCTGGTGAGCCTCAGAAGCCCAAATTCTCCTACCAAACCCCAACCGAAAACAGGGAGTGCTTGCCCTTCTGAATCAATCCGACATTCTTTTACAGGATAAATCCCTCATCTCTGCAGTGCAGAGACCTACAATCAAAATCACAAAAAACTTGTCGAATTAAAGATGTTTTCTCTGAACGCGTTACACATCTGCAAAGGGACTTATTTTTCCCTTACTTTGACTGTTACTTAAGGGTCAGCATTTGAAGCAGCTGCACAGTGGGCTGACACATTTTTTTCCTGCACCAAGTAGTCATGTGAATCCATAAAGTATAACCACATTACACCACGTCCTGTGGTGCTTTGAATTGATTTTTAATAACCCTCAGATTTGCAATTCTACCATTTGAGGCTAGAAAAGCAGGATAGGTAGTTAAACTGACCTTGAAGCGGAAGGTAGCGATGTCCTGCTGCCTGCAGCGAGCCCAGGGTGTAAAGGGAATAACAAGCTGGTGTGCTGACAGTAGCTCAGGTAATATGAGAGGGGGAAAAGGGAAACGAAAATAATTGCTGCAGTGGCCAATCCTATTTCACTGGGTTACATGAATGACATTTGCTCGCACAAGGGTGCCCTTGAGGATGTAAGTGGGATGTGGCAAGAGGGAGACATGTAGAGGTTGGGTGGTGGCAACATCATCTTTCTAACGCTTCTCAAGGGGAAAGAGCTCACGTCAGCAAATGGTTGGCCATTTGCTGAACTGCAACGAGATGCACCTCCAGTGTTTTGCCACCAAAGGCCCATTTAATAACAGCCAAAAAAGAAAGGTCAAGAGCAGCTTCTGTGCTGGGTTGTCTTGTCTGTGTGAACAGCTCCTGAGAGACACGGGGAGCAGGATAAATCCACCTGCACGCATCTCAGGTGGAAACAGGTCAGAGCAGGGAACGGGACCCAGAAAAAGCTGAGATCACACTGGGAATTTTTTTTCCCCTTTCCTTTTTAGTTCACAACATTAGTTCTTGACTCTTAGTAGGCCAGAGGGGCCCAGAAACATGAAATGTAAAAGGAGGGTATCTGAAGCCTCCCATTTAGAATTATTATATTATAGCTACATACTGGTAAAGTACCAGAAGAAATAACATGCAGTGGTTTGGAAAGCAAAAAAGAATAATAAGTTTCATTCACCTTGTTCTGCTCCCACAGAAGCTAAATATTTATTGAAGCTGACAAAGGAACACAGAGGCCAGTACTGTGCAGCTTTTAAAAATCCAGGAGTTTAAAATGCTTTTTCCTTGGTACATTTAATATTCCTTGAATTATACATAGCAATTTCCTAAACCCAAATCTCAGATTTTCGAAACTTTACAAAGGTAGGCATCTCTCTCCTAAAATACCACAACTTGTTTGGATTAATGAGAGCCATGCATACCCACCATGATTAAAAACAAAACAGCCACTACAGATCAATGCCTCTGGACTACCAAACATTTGAAGCACCCCCTTTTTTTACCACGCCTGCTTTTTATCAACCCAACACCGTGTTTCTGGTATTGACAGGGAAAAAAAAACATCCAATTGAGGATTTCCTGAGGCAACATGAGTACAGAATATGAGCACAACAAATCCACCCCTGTGCAGGAACTGACAAAGAAAACAGAAACCATCTTTTCCTGCCGTACTTGATGAGAGCTCCTTTGTGGCTGTGTCACAGCTTTTGCTCCATCTGCAAGCCCCCCAGCCTGCGTTTAACACCGAGCTTTGTGTACTAACACTTCTGCAGTGGCTGTCATCTCTTTGTCAGCAACACAGCCCCCACACTCCAGTTCAGCAGCTCACCACTGGGGCACGTACCTCAGTTTTAAATTTTTGACTAAAGACTGACTTTTTCATAAAGCGCTTGAACAAAGACCTCCATCTCAAAGCAGATGATACCATGAACTGAAGTGCCTTGCTGGCTTACGCAGATGTTTAAGCTCTTTGCCAGCACAGAGCCTGGAAGAACAAAAGATGCAAACAAAACTCAGCCTGCCAGTTAACATCACAGCGACCTGGAAAACAGTGTTAGCAAGTTCCCTTATGATTTCTGAAGAATATATCATTAATACTTTAAAAATTGCTTGGTCTCACTACTCTTCTTTGATCTATTTTTGTGAGGAACTCAGCTAGAGAAACAGTTGGGATGCTAAGAACCATCCATGAACAATACCCAATTTTAATCTCTATCTAACCTAAATATTTGTGTGAAATCTCTCAGTTAAAATGCTGTGTTGGTTTTATTGCTTGTGCTGGGGAGATAGCAGTAGCGAGTGTTAATTCAGTTAAAGTTCTCTGTACCTGCACAGGGAGTTCATCTGAAATTCAGCAATGATTTGTGCCCCATTGGAATTTGTTGTGGAAGCCACTGTATGGAGAAGTCACCTATATGGAGCAGATGAAGGCAATTTTGTTTTATGGGAAGGCCTTTCTAATTATCACATTTCTTTCAAAGAAAATTTCTATAAAGCCAAATTTCCATATGTGGGAAATAATTTATTAGTAATCAAAATAATCAGGACAGAAATTACAAGGCTAGTTATTCTTACTTAGTCTGTGTATCTAACTTGAGGATGCCGTGTTTGTTCTGAAGAGCTTGCAAGGACACTAATCACTAGCTCTCCTGCTGTTGGAGTTGGAGCCCTGCTGTTGTACAGCTGCAGAAAGCCATTACACAAAATATCCGTATAAGCTAGCAATTGGCTTGCCCTGGATGCAGTGGCAATCACTGGTTTTTAAGTTTGATGGATCTTTAGTTCTTGAGATTCCTGAAGGCAGACTTAGCATAATACAGTGAAGCATACAATCCTGGGAATAAATATAATTGTTTACCAGATGGTTACCAGACCTCTTATTCAGATATTCCTGTGACTGTGGATGTTCAATATCCACTTACATAGAGTATATGCAATCACTTAGATCTCAAATTGGAGAAACATTCTGTTTTGAGGTGGCATTCAACCACTTACATCCCACTGAAGTTGATGAAATTTAAACAAGTACTTGTTGCTAAGCATGGGCACAAATCCACCATGACCAAGTGCATAAGCAGGCACAGAACAGTCCTCCTACAGTTAGGATTACTCCAAAGAAAGGCACTTTAATGTGCTAATATGTGTCTACTAAATAAATAGCTCAGCTAGATCCAACCAACCTGTTAAAAATAACCCCAGTTATTTTAAGTGATTAAAGGTGCTCTTCACAGGTCATCCACCACATACTACCGGAAACTATTATCCATAATTAGCAGTGTGTTTTCTGGCCAAAGGGAGAAGAAAAGATTTTCCTAAAAATGGAGTTGACCCTTTGGAAAATCACGAATATCTAAAAGCCTTACAACAGAGCCATGTGGCCTTCAGCACAATTGCCTAAGAGGTGATCACACTATTTCTGCCTGCTGTGTTGCAGTCTGCCTTGCACAGTATCACAATGCATATGTTTGTAATTAGAGTGGCAAGACTGAAGGTAAGAATTGTCTAGTATAGATCATACATAAAAGGGGTGACAACTGAGCCCTTCGAAAAGTTGCTCTTTCGTGACATTTTGGTGAAGCCAAGTGCAAGGTCCTGCAGCTGGGTCAGGGCAACCCCAAGCACAAATAGAAGCTGGCAGGGAATGGATAGAGAGCAGCCCTGAGGAGAAGGACTTGGCAGTGTTGGTTGATGAGAAGCTGAACATGACCCAGCAATGTGCGCTCGCAGCCCAGAAAGCCAACTGTGTCCTGGGCTGCATCAAAAGCAGTGTGACCAGCAGGTCGAGGGAGGGGATTCTCCCATTCTACTCTGCTCTCATAAGATTCCCCCCTGCAGTGCTGCATCCAGCTCTGGGGTCCTCAGCACAGGTCAGACACAGAACTGTTGGAGCGAGTCCAGAGGAGGCCACAGAGATGATCAGAGGGCTGGAGCACCTCCCGTGCGAGGACAGCCTCAGAGAGTTGGGGTTGGTCAGCCTGGAGAAGAGAAGGCTCTGGGTAGACCTCATTGTGGCCTTTTCAGTACTTAAAGAGGGCTTATAAAATGCAGAGAGACTTTTTACCAGGGCTTGTAGTGAGAGAAAAAGGGGGCAATGGTTTTCAACAGAAACGAGGTAGATTTAGATTAGACATTAGAAACAAATTTTTCACTGTGAGGGTGGTGAGGCAGTGGCCCAGGTTGCCCAGAGAAGCTATGGATGCCCCATCCCTGGAGGGGTTCAAGGCGAGGCTGGATGAGGCTTTGAGCAACCTGGGCTAGTGGGAGGTGTCCCTGCCCATGGCAGGGGGGTTGGAACTCGATGATCTTTATGTGTCGCTTCCAACTCAAACCATTCTGTGATTCTGTGATGCTATGATGATGGCCTTAGGGAAAGGATGTAAAGCCTTTTACATTGCCTTTTGCCTAAATAAATATTCTATTGAAATGGTGAGTCCTTAAACACCTCCTGAAATTATATTTAAACTCCACTTACTTGTTCCTTCCTTTAAAGGGAATAAAGGTATGGAAGTGGGGAGGCTTTCCCCAGCTGAAGAAGAATGAGTTGTGCAGCTGGTTCAGTTTAATCTGTTACATGTCTTATTTAGTTATTTATGCTCTACACTTCACAGTGGATCAGCATTTCTAGTTGTGTATGAAGTTGGCTTCATTGTCTGTTCCAAGTTAAAATCAGCATTATTCCCAACGATGCCCACAGCAGCTGCAATGCAGCACGAGCAAAGAAAGAATAAAATGCAGTAATTCAAACCATTCTTTCCCAGTAAAGAGATCCACAATTTCCTCAGATTTTTCTTATTAATGGCTTGCCCCTTCTGCTCTAATGTTTCTATAAAAGACTCAGTAATTCAGAAGCAGATGTAATTATTCACCATTGGGGGGTAAAAAGTAAACAGATACCAGTAAGGACTCTTGAAACTCAGGAAAAAAAAGAATGTTTAATTAGCATATAGGCACAACACCGTGCCTGATATGCCTTACTAACAATACAAAGCAATAACCTCAGGTCAAAAGATAAGTTACAATACATGCAAAAACATCTGGATTGTGCACTAAGTAACATGTTAGATATAGTTACACCTGTCAAATAAACATACATCTATTCTCCTAAAGAACAGAACTTCAGAGACTATTTCAAAAGTAAAGGTACAACGAAACAACCATCGTTGAGCAGCATATTTGACACAAAGCATCCTACACAGAGACATTTGACCTTTGGAGGCAAAAAATGTAACAGGCAAATAGCTGAGAGCCAGATCCCCAAATACTTATGAAAAGCTCTCAGTGAAGCCTAAGGTATTATCAGAATGAGGTCTGAAGGATTTTGCCCTTAATGAATAACAATTGTGAGTGGATAAAAATGTCTCTATGTCAGTGAGAATTTTAAATCATACATCTAAGTTTAATGTTGCTGATAAGAGTGAAAGGAAGAAAAACTGAATACCGATACAAATAAAACAATGTTTTTGTATAAACCTTAAAATAAATAATTTTTATGAAGGAAAATTTGGGATAATGAACATGTCCTGAAATCAAAATCAACGTTGTTAAAGTTAATAAATACTTTAAATAGTTAAGTTTCTTTTTATCCTACAGAAAAATAATCAGTATTAAGAACTAGAAAAGCAGAAAGAGGATAGAGACCTCTTCCTTACTTTTAAATAAGGGTGGTCAGTCCCAGTATCATTTTTCACTATTAAGCTACATGTTTGTGTATTACAGGATTAGCCAAAAGAAAGGGAGAGAATATACACTTACAGCCACTGTAAATTCAGCCGATTTTTTTTTTTCTTGCACGTGATGACTAACCACAGGCTCAATCCACTAAAAATACTGGTGAATTTAGTGACGGAAGGACAGGGATGGGGGGGACTGAAGGCTGGGGTGAAGGCAACTCTAACCCCATATCAGCGTGTGACAAGTGCTCTCTGTCACATGGAAGGGGACGTGTCTGTGCTTCTGCCCAGGTTCCCAGATCACTACGGGCTGAGTCCAGGCTGATACTTATGCAATAAAAAAATACTGCAAATCTCCCCTCGGACTTTGCTGGCAACTGTGCTCACTGCCAAACCAGTGGGTGAAATATGCTATCCCCATTGCAGCTAGCCAGCCTGTACACCCTGAGGCGTTTTTGTCTGGAGAGTGCCGAAGGGAGCAACCCCTCCAACGTGAGAACTGCTGTCACATCCGACTGGCGCAGCAGGGCTGAGGAACTCAGAAAGGCAAACAGATAAGTGCTTCAGCTGTTCTCTTTCTTATGCATCCTGAATCACCTGGGCTTTTTCATCTCCAATTGCAGAAAAGCAAGTCTGCTCTGCTTCCACGGCGTAAAAGCTACAACAGACAAGATCCTAAAAGACAGCAAGATGCCAATTACAAAGTCCTCACTTGGAGATTCTTTCCCTACCAGAGGGAAACAGCGGGTGTTTTATGACTGGGATTTCTATCCGTATATATTATATGGCTGTGGTGGAGTGGCACAAGGAAGCAGGTAGCAAGGAGCTCCACAGTCCCTGTGAGCTGCACAGGGAGATCACTGCACAAGCTGGTTATATCGATGTACTAGGCAAAGCCTCATGTAAAGCAGGTTGCTGCTGCCTATGAACCATTGCCATAGCTCAAACACTGCAGTAGTGCTGCAGCAGAGGCACTCGGGACACTTACGCGTGACGTGCACAACCTGGCTGTGGGGCAGACACACTGCTCTACACCCGCTGTGTAGGATTTCTGCAGAACAGCTGTTCCCAGCCTTGGCTAGGGCTGTAACGCTGGCTAGGGCTGTGGACAACAAGATGCGTGCTCACTTCTTTGAGCAGTCACCCTCTGTATTTTAATGAACACATTGTATCTTCAACCTAAAAGATTAATATTAGTCATCATCAAATCAAACATTACTAGGACCATAGCCTTTTGTTTGTTTTTTGTTTGTTTGTTTGTTTTTGTTGCTCTTGAACACAAATCCAGTTCCTAATTACTCTAGTGAATCTAATCTAAATTGTGCCATTGACCCAAGAGGTAACTTTTGGTGTATAAATAGCATATGCTTTTCCGGGGGGGCTGAACTACCACATTGTCTACTGATTTTAAGATACAGATGCACCTTTGAAAAAAATCCACGTCTAATCCTTTGTCTTCCTCTCTGTCCATTTGTAATACTGCAGCACAAGCACAGCACCATCCCTGCGTATTGCAAGCGTTAAAATGCATTGAGTGTTTTGAAACGCTAAAAAACCGATATACACACATGTATACACGAACTGTGAAAAGAGTAAGATGAAGAAGTGTACCCTGTAGCCCTAAGAACATCAGGGAAGTTTGGTAAAATGGGGTACAGGCAGATAAAGTAGCAGTTAATAGCACACAACAGAGATGCCAATTTGATGTTGACAGTTGTTACATGTTTTCTTTGTTAACAGAAAAACAATAAAACCAAGTTAAAAAAATCTATTTTTGAACCACTTTTTCCCTGTGTCTTCATTACTTCAAAGGGTTTTATGAAACTACCTTACGGTAACTGCTTTTGTACAGAAAATACACAGTAAGTTGGTTTTGTGGTCCAAATAAGCCATGCTTTTTTTTTTTTTCTTTTCGTATCATGGATTGGGATGCAATCAGCTTCTTGTCAGTCATTAGTGAAAAGAACAAGCACACTTTTGACAATAAAAAGCTTCTATAAGTAACATTTTCCAGGTTCACGTCTACAACAATCATCAGCCAGAACTATTTAAAATGTTTCTGGAACTTACTATTCTGCTGGTGTCTGCTTTTATAATTGAGGAGTTTTCCAGTACTTGTGATGTTTCCTCATGCACTTATTTACAAAGAGATGGTCCTTGTGGGGAACAACCTAAACAAAATTTACAGTTGCTAAGGTACATTTATAAATGCTAGCAGTTACTCTCAGACAGAATGAATGGAATTTATTGGGCAACTCTGGGCTTGGCTAGTAATATAATTAAAGTACAAATAAACACAAAAACCACAAGCCAGGCAGATCAGTTTTTCATCACCAATGTTAAGAAGCATCATGACTGTGGTAAGAAATGTCAGATCAAATAGGCCTAGGTCACAATCTATTTTAAACATCAGTCTCCCTGAGAGGATTTAAGGGAGGTATACCGCGATATAGCCCTATTTCTTCAACTGGCTGAATATCATTGGAAAAGTAAGGACACTTTTCCAGCCAATTTATTTTTTTTCAACAGTGCTATTACCTGCATTTTATACTATGATGCACTTTACAGCATGCATTTGAGCTCACTTTCCATGCAGCTACAACAGACCACTCTTGATCAGGAAAATTCCACTCTTCCACTCTTGATCAGGAAAACTGAGGAAGTACCAACTAGCTGTAGAACGGACATCTGTCTACCTGGTATGTCACAAAAGCATAGGCTTTGAAAATATTTACAAAAGCACATTTTCTTAAACATACACCCATATGCAAATGATAATTACTAGCTCAGATAAAAATATGTAGTTTGTGTTTGCTGGCATTCAAAATTTGCCACTGATGTGAACAATTTTAGAGATAAGTCAGTGCCAAATGGCTGAACAAAAAAATAGACATTCTTCACACCACCAATTCCATGTAAAACAAAACTGTCACTCCAGCTCGTAGTGTTCACTGCTGATCACTGCCCATTGCCAGACCAGACAGGTATTTCTTTCCACAGTGTGTCCAGAAAGTGCTCTGTAGCCTGACTTGTCAGAGAACCTGCAGAAGGTGCAGAAAAATAAAGTGCCTTTTCCAGGGCTGTGTGCAACGTGACTAACCATCCCATTCACTGTATGTCTGGATTTCTTGAGTCTCGAGCATAGCTCCTAATCTTTTATTTCCCAGCTGGAGCTTGCAAGGCTGGCAACTATTTACAGCTATTCAACTAGTTCATTTGCTTTCCATGCTGTAAAGACTCTCATTGTGTATTAATGAAAAAATATTTACAGTTCATTTATAGGTAAAATCAGTCACCTTAGAAAAGGCTGATATTTCAAGAAGTTAACATTTTATAAAGGGTAGCATTAAATGTATAGCAAGTATTTTGAACAGCTGCAGATTTGAAGACACTGTATGCTACCTTAATGTCATTCGAAGATACCAGCTGACTGTTAAGATCCCATTTTTTCTATAAAGTCAACATGATATGAGAATACCACCCCATTACTGCCGCAGTGAACGCATAGTTAGCCATCAACCCTGACCACATCACAGCTGTCTCATTTTGCTCATTTACCTTAATATACTTGCATGTATTACCATCATTTAAATCTCTCTCCTTAATTTGTCACATAGGATGGCTACAATGAATACCCGTTCACAGGAAAGTCCCCCATTTTCCATTAAATGCATAGTCCCTACTGCAAAGCATTATCTTTGCAAAGCAGCAATCGCTTAATCCTGGTAGGAAGCATCTTTGTCTTCCACCTCCAAAGCTCAGTTTTGTTGCCTGAGAGGGAAATGCTGTGAGGCTCCGTATCTCTTACTGGAAAAGAGAGCTTGCATTCTTCTCAGTGTTTCCCTTCCTGTCTTTAGGACTTGGTATGCATGATTTTGTTCATTGCACTAAAGCCTTCTGTGGACTCTGAGGCAAAGGTGGCTCTTCAGGCGGGGAGTCTGGGTTCAATCTTTAGGGAAAGCTCATACAAGGAATCTTCATCGATGATGAGTGTCTTGTCAAGTAAATAGTGAGTGACCTGGAATGGGGAAAACACAGATGAACAGACTGTATGTTACTTCCACAAAAATTTCTCTGCTTTCCTTTTCCCCTTCAGCCCATTTTGGATCCTGAGATTACCTCATGTTGTTTTCTCGAGAAACAAAATAGCTCTTTTGAATGGTGTAAAGCTCCTCAGCTGCAGCCAGCAGCACTCTAGGAATCACGTTGCTCTTCTGGAGTCTGAGATGAAAACTTCTTTGAGACACAGACTGACTTTGGCCAAATTTTCATCGCTGCCATGAGGCACAAGGGGAAAAGAATTGCCGGATACACAGAGCATCAGCAGATGCTTTGGGTATCTCCTGTGCCCTAATCACAGGATTCTGGGATTCCCTGGGGAATTACGCTTCCAGCTGGGCAGGGAAAACACGTTTCCCTTTGAACTTGTCTCCTTGTACCCCAGACCCATGAAGGCTGCAATCCTGAGAGAGCTTCCAGAGAAGGAGGAAAAAGCTTGCTTCTGTATACAGCGTCAAAAAAAGGGTGTCTGACAGGTGGGGGTATTACAGCCCCAGAGTACCTGTCCATATTTCTGTCTGTCCTCTCCTCTGTGTGTGGGAGCAGAATACATAGATTTCAGCTTTCAGCTTTCAACAATACCTTACAATAGTTACAGCAGCTCTCAGTTCATTAGTAGGTATCAGTGTCTAGGAAGAGCCTTACCTTCTGCTGATGCTCTATGCGGTAGGAGGTCTGCTGGAACTGGCGTATTTCCCTGATAATATGTGAGATCTTTAAAAGAATACAAGTATTTGAGTAAGTAGAACTGTATTTTGACTTAATCTAGGACACAGAAGGCAAGAATTTTGCACCAAATTATGCAATTTATCCTGGGAAGAGGGAAGGGAAGGGCACAGATCATCTCCTAACAGGATTTCACTTTCCTAAATTAACTGTTTATTGTTCAGTCAGTCTCAAGGGAACCACCTCACCTCTCCTCTCCCTATACTGATAACCTCTCTTCTCTTTGCCTCCAGTGACTGCTGCAATTGTTGCCATAAAAAGGGCATTAGCCTAAGATTAGAAGAGAAATTTCTATGCTTCTCTCTGAGGAGTTGTTACAAAACATCACAAGGTAATTGGAGAGAAATCAAGTTTAAAATGCTTTTTTAGATAGACCCTAGCACACTTGAAAAAGAAGATTGTGATTACTGCTTTCTGGTGAATCACTACGTTCCTTTAATTTGGTTATTTCCATTCACAAGCTTTGGACAGCTGCTTTTTCTGTCACTTCTCAGACAATAAATTGGAGGTAGTCACCCAGTAAAAATGCTCAGTTTACCACAAGGTGGTGATAGAAGACTGGGTCAAGTAACGGCCTTGCAGGATGCCAACATACTTGTACCTCTTAGAAGTTAAATTCAAAGGAGTTATAATTAAATCAATAATTCACTCATATAATTAAACACCTGTTGGGAAAGCATAGAAGGAACTGAAAATTACCATTCTCATTTTGGAAAAATTAACAAGACCTTCTTCAGTGAAGTTTGGTGTTCCTTCTTCAATGAATGCCAGGTCTGTCAGGTACATTCCAAGGTAGGGAACGGCAGGTGGGTTACAGCTGTGAAAAAAAGAAATCAGCATATTTGCCTATAGCTACATTTGCAAACTAACTTTTTTTGTAACTTACATAAACTCTTTATTATTTCACATACTTCTAAACAATGGGTCACATTCATTTGTAAGACAAACAGCTTGCGTTGTAGTTGCTCTGCCTGTGACAAGCTGAATGTATTCTGTCAAGTATCTAATGTTAACAGCAGATAACCTTTAGCAAAAGGTGGAATGGTAATGTGATGGAGTGAGAGGAAGTGCAGGTGCCCTCTGGAATCAGAGAACACCTTCAAGCATATTTCAATCCTGGCTGACAGACAATCTGAGAAATAGATCCTATACACAAGCTCAAAACGCACGTGGACATGCTTCTGGGCAGTTGATATTCTGCGGTCATGTATGCATCCTAGTACAGCAAAGGTACATATATGCAAGTGCATGCAAAGAGATGTATACATGTATATGTATATACATGCATATATACATACATATACATATGCATGTATATACATAAGCATATGTCTATGCATGTATGTACATACCACTCTTTCAAAGTCTGTTCAGACTTTCTCAAAAGTGAACACAAAGAGGAAGACAGAGAGGTAGCAAAGATGATCTGGAAAACTGGGAACAAAGACCCTAGAGAACAGGGATTTTCTTTTCTTGGAGGGACAGGAGGAATGGGATAATGACTGTTGCTTCCCTAATACAATAATCACTGCTCCATGCTCACTGAGTCTTGCCTCAGCAGAAATAGCAAACTGAAGCTCAAGCATAAGAAAAATACAGGGTGATAGCTTTAATGTTAACTTAGGCAGACTGCTGACTGTGCTTAGCAGTGCACTTCATTCCGTGTATTTTTTATATTATGAGGGTGGTTGTAGTACACAGGCAAGCAATGTATTCACTAAAAGGTGTATAAAGTGACTGCTTGTATCTCATGAGTAAAAACATTTTTTTAAATTGTTATTAGCTCCACAACAATACTTGTTAAATAAAAATTGACTAACTTGAACTATGTATATTTTGAAACATTACAGTAATTATTTCAGTAGTTCAATTCGTTGCTTATCTCAAGATCATTTAAAGTAGTTGTAGAACTCAGTCCTGGAAAGCCTACTTCTAATGACAGAACTTGCATGCATACAGGTCTTGTATGCATGCAATTGGAGTCAATACATAAATTGTAGAACCCTTACCACAGGATATCTTGGATAATAAAATTACTAAAATAAATTAAAGAAAAAATTATTCAATGAGAACTGTACAAAAAACCAGGCTGTTTTCCAGAGTTGCAGACTACAGGGGGCTGGGAGGGTATAGGAGAGGAAATAACACTGTGCATTTGACCTGTTCCTACATTCCTCTCATCAACTACTGGCCACTGTCAGAAACAAGATAAAGGGGTGAATGGATCTTTGATCTTACTCAAGCTTATCCATAAGTCCTAAACTTCCTATCTGGAAAAAGGACTCTTTGGAATCCTGTTTTTGAATGAGAACTTTTATTTATAAACCTAGCTTCACACTTATTTAAAAGTTTATCAGAGTAAGTAAAACCCCAACAGGGAACATTCACACAGAATAGTAGTTTAATTTGTTTCAGTAATTCTCTGGAGATACTGTATTTATCTATTGGGGGCACTAAATAATGTGATATTCAGCAAAACAATAATGCCAAATAGAATAAAACTAGAATTTAATAGGTTATTAGGTAAAAATATTCTCCAATATTGTATAAATTATTAAAGATTAATCAAAGCCAATTCATAATTAACATGTACTATCCACTGCTTATAACAAAACACAATTTTATAGTGCAGATAAGCATACTTTTTGAGCGTTTCTCTAAGATTTTTAAATCTTCCTTCAGATGATACAGTCTTCTGAAGCTTGTCCATGAGAGCTTTTGTCTAGAAAGAAAATGCATTACAAATGTCATTGCTGTTGGACACAAATGACTGAGACTGGATTTTGGAAAAGGTGTATTCAATTAGCATCTTTTCAAAAGTAATAACACAGGCATTAGGAATTTAGTTTCATTGCAGTTCCTAGGATAGTTCTGAAAATGGAGATGAGGCACCATTAAAGATTTTCCTTTGAGGGATACCCAGAATCTGTATCTATGCTAATATTAGCCTGAAAAATTAGGAAAAAACACAAGTTCATCAAATTAATGGTCAGCAATTCAGTTTACTGAGTATACAAGAATATTAGAGACTTGATTTTACATGTTGCTGAGGATCCTCAGCTGTAGTGACAGTAAAGGATGTTTACTGTCTTGCACCTTGCTTGAAGCTGGTTTTGCCTCCAGGTTTCTGATAAAAGATTAGTGTATATTTGAAAACATATTACTGTCTTACAGAAATTACTTTCAGTGGGCATTATCAAAGCCTGGTTCCTTCGTAAGTGAAATAAATTTGCTTTTCAGTCTATTTACACTATTAACTTGAGATAGGATAGAGAATAATGAGGTATTTGTCATTTTTGAAACTGAATTTCCAATTAAGAGAAAGCTGTAGGCATAACCAGACACCTTCTTTTTCTTCTAAATAGCAGGCTGATGAAACACTGAGATTACATTTCCAATAAGTACTGGAGAACTGTGCAACAACATTAATCTGTTGGTTTTTTTTTTATTTGAGAAATTTTAAAATCAAACAAATTCTAAACATAAAACTTTTTGGATGTAAACTCTGATATAACAGTTTGTATTGAAAGGATTTTTAATGTAATTTTAAATAAAATAACATAGGATCAGCTACAAAGCAGCTGAGAAAAAGCTGACTGGAGAAGACAGTGCAGTCAGAATGTATTTTAAGTGGCTGCTTGAGTGCTTTGCAAAAGCTGCAGAAACATACGGAGGATTAAATGCAATGAAAAAAGCCCACTTTTGCATGTTAATTAGTCAGATCTAAAATGCGCGACCTGAAATCTTCCAATTAGCTGGAGTAAACTGTATCCAAATGCTGCCTAACTTACTGACTTCTAATGACCTCTTTGGCTGTGTTATTTCACCATACTAAAACATTCACTATTTTTTTGAAATAGCAGAAAGCTGAGATTTAAATCATTCAGCCAATTTCAATTTTTTGGGGGGGTCTTATTTCTGTTATTGGCACTCATTCTCACAGCAAGGTAAGGGTTAAAGTGAGGTATTCACTGCATTTAAACTTGGGCCCCTAAATGAGAAAGAAGACCTGTCATTTACAGACTCTTACGTGGTAGCAAAAACCTCCCCACCTTAAGAAGTGCTGACCTTTCTACTGTCTTTCTGCAAAGGCAGGGAAATATGACTCCTATTTTAGGCACCTGAGCTGACTTTAGTTACAGCTAGTAGCCACCTACATGGGTATATCTAAAAATATCTAATTTTAGTTTTCTCAAATATTTCAGTACTTCAGGCTCAAGTCATAGTCTTAGGCACATGCTAATTCAGTTTGTTCCCACAGATATTTAATTAATGATATTTTAAAAAGGATAAATGAAACACGAAAAGACATTGACATGAAATATCAGTACCACTCGGTGCTTCCAGCAAATTTTCAGAGTATCGTAAAAGTAGAAATACTTATGAGAGGAATCCTATCTGAACACATTGTTCTCTGAACAACAGTCTGACCAAGGAAATTTAGAAATTCCTACCCATAATTACATCTTTCTTACCTGTTTGGATACTTTACCCCAAGTTTTCTTAAGTCTGTAGATTGCACTTCTGTTCAAGGCTGACGTGATTTCTAACACACCGTTATAATTGTGCATACATCGACAAATATCTGCTACTGCTACCCACTTTTCAATTGAGTTAGCCCGGGAGCTGACATCTGCGTAATTCATGATTTGGGAGGCAACAAGGTTACTCATCTGATCAAACAAAGAGGAAGAAATTTAGGACATTTAAATACAATCCCTTTCAACATATACTTATTTAATGAACCAGACAGAAAAAACTAATGCACAACAGAACTTATGGCTCTTCATAAGATCAGAGAAAGTCTATTGAGAAGAGTGTTGTAGAGAAGTCGGGGGGAATGAGGATATGAAACAAGCGTAAGAGATGCAATTGGGTGTACCTCCAAGCCAACAGTAATAAAACTGTTTGGGAAGTCTCTCAGTAAAATTCGAGGAAAACGGTAAGGAAAAAAGAAATGGTTGGGGATAAAAGGGCATTCATTAAAGAGAATTGGCGTTCACTCTGCAGAAAATTCAGTTTCTTCTGTAAGCAACAAGGCATTATAGTACATATTAATGTATGTACAGTTTAAAATGTTCTACTCTATTAAGTTGCCATTGAAATCCTATCGGTTCTTGAAAAACGAGAAGCTTTGTGTGCTTTGATTTAAAAGGTTAATCACAAAAAGTCTGTAACATTCAGTCATTATGAGATAAGAAGTTACATCAAATTGTAAAAAACCAGATATTTTGTTCCAGAGCTCATAGACAGTGTCAATATAGAGTTCCTAGAAAGCAATCTATATTTAAGAGTACTTACATCATTAAAATGTTGACTAGTTTTCATAATATAGGGTGTTCGCTCATTTTTATCCACTTTCATCCAGCCCTGCCCAAGAAACTCTCTAGATATTGAGACGAGAGAAAAAAAAAAAGACAAAAACGCCCTTAATAAAAAAAGTAGAGTCTCTGTCTGTAACTGTAGCTTAAGTGGATTTCAAGTATACCTCATTTTTTTAGAAGCTAATAACACAGCTTTACACTAATTCCAGCATTTCACTATACCACTATTAATGCTTTCTGAAGCAGTAAATATTATAAAGAAGATTTATTTTTCTTTTAATCCTCTTCCCCAACCCCTCCATCCTAATTTTCAGTATTGTGACCCTATCTGAAATTGGTCTTGTCAGCTGACATGGTTATATCTATGTTAAACTGCTGTATGAATGAAGCTGATTTGACACTCCCTCCCTAGAGACTCAGCACTTCCATACTATATTCACCCTTCACTAGCCCAGAGCCTTACACCACAGATTTTTTCTTCTTTGCAAAGAACTCAGTCTTTCAAAACATACTCAAACTATAGGGGAGTCAGAGGCAATGACAGAAACAGCCAAAGGACGTTATCCTGTTACGTATGCTAACCTTTTTGTCAGCAGCATGACTTAGTGCAGTGCCTAACACTGCCAGTCAGTAACTCATCCACCATACTCACTTCAGTCACTTGTAGGAGAACACTTACTCATAGGGTATGCTTCGGAAAACTACGTGATCTAAAAGTGTTATTTGCTCTGCAAGCTCCATGGCCGACAAAGTCTCAAAGCACTCTGGTTTTGGACAATCTGACTGCAAAAGTAAGGAGAATACTTAATGATCTCTTTTTGCATCCAAGGACATTTCAAAGCACAGGGCATTAATACCTTCATATGAACTTTCAGCACAGAGTTGTAATTAACTTCTTTGCTAGAAAGAAACAAGAATTAAGAAAAATTGCTAATAGCATAAAGGTAAACATCAGGCAGGAAAATCACAGGAAAACAGGCACATACCAGGTAACGAGTATGTACACAGGTTAATTAAAGTCTGTGCATTCTGTTTTACTTTCCATATAATCACTCTGCACCTAGTTCATTGCCCACACTCTTCTTCGGATTGATGCAATGCACTTATGAGTTGGTGATGACTACAGTTTGGAGGACGGGCATTGTCAAGGCCAGCTATGGTTCTGATGGCAGCTGAGATGGCAGACTCACATAAATAATTTTAGATATACGAATGTCTTTCCCTTTGTTTTTTAAATCATGTGATTTAAATCCAAATCCTAAAGTTCTGACTTGTTCATCTTTGATGTGGGCTCCAAATTCATAGTTTTTCTCTAAACTGAAATGTACATTTCTGATATAAAAGAATGGTATTATGTCTAGAGTGTCAGAGTTGCAGTTGTGCTGCATTTTACTGACTTGGACCCACAACATTTCTATGGGACTATTTGTGTTTAAATTTCAAGATGAACTTACCAACTGAATGATATCTTCTATTTTTAAATGCGCATCATCTTGATCATCCTGAGAAAGAACCCTGAAAAATTAAGTAGCAGAACATCCTATATAAACAAAATTGTTTATGGTTATGAGAAAACCTTATCACAGATCGGCAATCATGTTTATCTGAAATAAATCCTAAGACTGAAATTGAAGATGTAAAGGGAAAAAAAAATCTAGTACCTAATATTTAATGTATTTTTTTAAGTGAAAATGTACAAGATGGTACAACATCAGAGTCACATAAGGTAAAATGATGGTCACAGAGGCTTAAAATCTCTGAGCTGCCAACAGCATATGCTGTAGAATGGTCAGTGACAATAACTACTGTACTTATTTGCTGATTATAGTGCTCAGGTTTCTACAGCTATCCCACTTTGACTTCAGTGCAAAGTTTGGTGGATAAAGAAAAAATCTGTTTTCAAGAACTAGCCTGTCAATGGAAAACCACAACACAATAACAATAATATTAAATCAGAAGCTCCATATCCCGAATAATCCTAGGAAACCTAAAGGTGGAAAATTATATCCCACACCTTCTCTCTGATTTTTAAAATGTTGCGCTACGTAGTATTTTAGGGAAATGTTTGAAAAATCAACACTTGAGAAGTGAAGAAAAGACAGCAAAATAGGTATACATAAAAGAGTGATTCACTGGGAAGTCTTCTTGTTTATTGGCACTACACTGTCCTACTCAGTGTCCCACACAAATAGCTAGCTCTGAGTGTGGAAATGGACAACAAACTACTAGCAAATTTTACTTGTAGCAAGTACATGATTTGTTTTCAGTAACATGCGTTAATCCATGCTTCTGCTACAGAAAACCTGTGACTGTTAGGGTTATTTCAGAGTAAAGGGTCAAAAATGAACCCAGCAGAAGTAATAACTCCTCATCAAACCCATCTACGCTGATGTAGTATTTTGGCATATTATTATCTAACATATTATCCCTTCATTTGGAAAATATAGACTCAAAGAAACCTTGAATAGAGTGGATTTAAATAATATAAGAAAGAGAAGACAGGGAGAAGGAGCAGTATGTTGGTATGTAAAAGACTGCCTATAAAGACACCAATAAAATGGTAAGAAGTCGTGGGACTGATTTGCATTGATGGAGAATTAGTTTCAACATTAAGTTCAATTTTCCAACTGCAAGTACAGGCACACATTGAAACAGGCTTTCTGCAGAAGTTGTAGAGTAGTCCTCAGCTAAATTTTCAAGGAAAGTTTAGATGACCATTTTCAAAGAAGATCCAGTTCTACTGATCTTCCCAGAAAGCACAGCAACTGGGCGAGCTATTTTCTCATGGTCCCTCTAATTCTTTCTTTTTGCACTGTGCAGTAACAGACTCCAGCTGGGGAAAGGGTTAAAAGAAAAGGATTATATTGCCTGGAGACTTTAGCTATGAGAGCAAGATATGGAATTTGTACTATGTGGGTGGGGAGGAAGTGTTAATGCTTAGTACACTAGGTTCTTCTGTTGTGGGTTGCTGTTGCTTCCTTTTGGTTTGCCAAACTGGAGGACTAGGTTAAAATCAAATGCAGATACACAGAGAAAGGATCTAATAAACCTCCTTGCCTTCATTTTCAGTGTATCAAATCCACACAAAATGCCCCTTTCTTCATAGGAGTTGGAAACACCTTATGTCTGACGGGCAAGCCATGCAGTCCTGAATGTCTGCTTCTTCAGGAGAACCCTAAGCTTCTTCTTCAGATAATAAGCGTGCAGCCTCAGTAACTGTAAATAGACTGACAATCTCTCTTTCCTGAGCAGCTTATTTTGTGCTGTATCTCATGACGGATTGCCTGCAGAAGTGTATTGTTCATTGTATGACAAAAGCATGTGCTTCCTGGCCAAAAAAAAAAAAAAAAGGCGGGGGGGGGGGGGGGGGGGGGGCAAGGGACGCCCGGGACCGCCAGTGTTCTCAGTATTCTCAGTAATCTTGTAAACTCACCATTTTTGTTCCTTACATATAACTTTATATTGTCTGGAGTTCTCATATTTGATAGAGAAATTATTGTATTTGCTTAATACAAAATAAAATAGGAAATGAGATTCTTAAAAGGCTGAAAATACTTAACTTTTCCCCATCTTTGCTTCCTGATACTCTCTAACATGACATCTCACATTTTATGTAGACTTCCAATCCCTCATTCTAAAGAGGTGACTGGTGCTTCTTCTGTAACACCATGGTCTCATGAAAAAAATTTCTCCTTTTATCCATAAATGCAACGCATCTCTAGACTGGATAAAGCTACTTTTTGATAGCATCAGTAGTAGCTTCCACTTCAGTCTGCACTGTTGTCAGCTTTGGGATACCTAGTTTCAACAGAGGTCTAGGGCGATATGTTGAGCTGATCAGTTCTGCTTAGGCAATTCCCATTGCACTCCTTGGAAAGCCTCCTGGAAGATGGGTAAGAAGCACATGACTATGTGAAAAGAGTTATGAGAGAAAGCAAAGGCAAAGAGAGATTCTGCCAGATGGTCTACTAGTATCCTTCTTGGGGTGAATGGGGTGACACCTCCGTTGTTATCGTTACAAATGAAGGAAGTAAATATATAAGAAATAACTTTATAATTCGTAGAGTTAGCAGCTAAGATTAGACGCCTCTCTCACTTAAACTATTCTTCATGCTTGACCAGTCTAAATATTAAAATCATTTTCTAGTGGAAAATATTAACATCTGTCTCCTCACTCCTTTAGGGTACATAAAATATCTTAAAAAAATATTTTAAAAGCTGGTGTAAGTTATAGAGCCTGAAATGTATTTTCTGGTGAGCTCAAACAAGGCAGAAAATGGTCATCTGTCAAATTTTGGCCTCTGATTATCCCTGGATTTCATTTACATTTATACTGAAGAAAAAGAAGGAGGAATTGTTTCTTGAACCACCTTTTTTTTTTTTTTTCTCCAGATAGGACTACTCATCAAAGTTATTCACTGCTGTTCAGTCTGAGCTTTACACCTTCCTGCTTCACCATCAATTAAATTTTACCTAGATTTCAGGGGTTAGTAAATAAGGCTGATAAAATCTCAAGCAAAATACACTTCACTACGTTTGCCTAGCTTTCAGAATGGATATTGAATAACAATAAAAAGAAGCTTTTTTACCCCGCAGAGAAGCTCTGTCAATCCATTCAAGAAAAATCTTATCACACAAGAAATACCAGCTCTTCTATTTGATGACTCAAGAAAGCATAAAGCAGCTCATATCCTCTCATAAACACTTGCCTTGCCCTTCATGTTCTATACAGAGTCTTTCCCACAGCTGACCATAATATCTTTGGAATACAAACCTTTTCTCCTCCTCTAACCTCTGCTAACAAAAGGACTGATTCTCCAGGAAATTTCTATGCACCCATATGCACATACACTCGAAGGCTGGGTTATTTTGCAAAAAGAGACATTTGTACCCAATATACTTAAAGAAGACCATGGAATATACACATACATCAGCTCAGACAGAATGAAGTTTCTTTCACAAGTGTTTGAACACTGAACTTATCATAAGAAATGCTCTTCCTAACTTCACTTTGAATTCCTCAACTTTTCTATGACAACTGAAATTCAGGGAAGCCAAGACCTACAGTGAGGGTTGATTGGCAAACCAGAATTCTGATAGACTATATGTTTTGATATGCCAAGGACTTTTAGATATAAAAGCCTGTAGCAAGCCCCTCTTCAGAACAACTAAAAGGCCTATTTTGTGACATTCACCTAGCAATTGGGTGAATTACTATTTTCATGAGGGGCATGTCAACTGGCTCACCCCTCCTTCCCATTTTCATCCTGTCCCAGAGAAGCCCTTCGAGTGAAAGTTTCATTAAAACTTCCAGTTCTGACAAATCTGTGCTTTCACATAAAAAATATGCTGCCAAAAATCTTCAAACAAATTAATTTCTAATAACAGTAAAAAAGCTCTTCAGTTCTAGGTGGGTAATTTATATTCATCCTCTAAGTGGCATTAGATAAAAGCCCCCCATCTAGAAGGAAATCAAAAAAGATAACACATTCCCAAGGTGCTGGGTATGCGGTGGTGATGGACTGAGCAACATTTCTCCAAACCAGACATTGGTATGTGAAACAAAAGAGGAACACAATACCTGGGAGCACCTCTAGACATTTCTACACCAAGAAATACTTTAGATACCTTTAGGACATCCAGGGTAGGATTTGCACTCTCTGCAAGTGACTGCCTGTGTTCTATAACTGTCTCAGAAAGGAAGGTATCTTCTAAGATCTGTGGATGCCTAACTTCAGACAATTTTGTTGGACAGAATCTCCTTCGTGATAGGCAGTTACCTCAGAAGGAGTGCTTCATGAGCTGTCTACAGTTCGTTTTGTGGTTAGGTGCTTCAGTCAGAAACACTGGGTCCCACCAAAGAATTTTTTCTAAGTCAATGCAGAGAAGAAATCCCTTTCCCCTCACCCTGTCATTATAACCTATGGAAGGTTCCAGCAAGGCCGTCTCTTAACATTCAGGACATTGACTGTAATCTGCCATGTTGGCAAATGATAGAAAATCTGTAATCTGATGCAGAAAGAACAAAAACAATGATATGAGGGAAATACTGGTGTAGAACATGCTGCCTCTTCACAATGTCTCATTGCAGTATGGGAGTGTTTGCTTAAAGCTTAGCAGTTCTTGGTCAAGAGGAATATAGTCTTGGTTGTCCCTAATACAATAAAGAGTACTCTTCAGAGACAAGTAATAGAGAGAACTCTCCCAGTTTAGGGAAGAGCATGTTCAACATTTGCTTTGACCAACTTCCACAACCATCCATGGCACCATGGGAGGCATCAGGCATCATAGATTTATCTGTGTTTTTGCATTGTATCTTATTTTAACTGTTGCCTAGTCTTTAAATGTTTATTGTCGCTTAGAAATGTAGAACAATTTACATATAAATCTGTGGCTATAAAGTATTTGCACTTTGCAGATGGAATTATTTTCACTGATAAATGGGTATAAAGATTTGTCTTTTTGGCATGACTACACACTCAACTTTGTAACACCAACCCTAAGTAACAAAATAAGGTGTTCTAACCCTAATTTAAATAGTCATGCTTATGCAGAACCTTGAAGGTCTTTTTATTTCCTGGCACTAATCAAACAAGAATTCCCCTCTGTAAGCTACCTGAAGAACTTTGGACATGGTGTCAAGACAAAGGAAGGTGCAAGCATGGTCTTGTTAGGATGTCATGACAGTCTACCATCAGCCTCTTGCGAGCTTCAGCAGAGTGGATGGCTCATTACTGAGACAGAAGCTCCCTAAGGTATCATAGTGAGCAGTCTTTTTGCTTTACTCGGCAGCATTTTTTCCCTGGTGCATAAAGACTGAACCCATGGCTGCCAGCTGCTCTGCAGCAAAATTTTCTAATGCAGGCATTTTTATGAATGAAACTTAAAACACACTCTGTTTTATAGCTAATAAAACACTTAGTAATCCTTCAAAATTAAACAGAATCATAGAACAGAAAAATACTCTAGATATACAATATAAAAAATACAATAGAAAATACTCTGGAGAAAAAATAAACCCTGTGAATTCTATGATGTATCATCCCCTAACTATTTCGCATGCTAAAGTTAACATACTAAATTATTAGAAATGTATTTACCTCAATATATTTGCAGTAGCTTTCCTTTCTTGTGGCAGAAGGTCAGGGTCTCTTAAAACTTCTTCCAGCAAATTTAACACATTCATTTTCAGCTCATTGTTCAGCTCAAAATCCTACAAAGGAAAACAATTTTACTTCCTTTTGTCTTAGCAATGTTGATCAAATAACTGAAAGCATATACTTTTGTGAGTTTTGCCCTTTTTAAAACTTTTTTTTTTTTCTGTTAGGTTTGAAAATGCTTAGAAAAACTTGAAAAGCTGTTCTAGTGAACAGGCCACAAAAGTAGAAGCCCCGAAAGGCTGTAATTTATCTCATTTTCTGACCTTTCCCTTCTGTGTGGAAATAGGCAAATCACTTAACCTTTCTCTCCTGAAGTAAGAACGGCGTCTCACCAATGCCCTCAAAATACCTTATTCTGTTTTCTCCTGTGATGACTATAAAAGCAGAAAAACAGTTTAATTGCAATACTGAGACCACTGCCTAGTAAGGCTGGACGCTGTTTCTTTTTGTTGTTGTTGTTGGTTTTTTTTTTTTTTTCTGTTCTCTTGAATTTCTCTTTATCTGCCTCCCACTCTGATATTTCTTACCTCACTCTTTCAGAAAGGTCTGATTTTAGTTCCATATAGTGGAGTACTCAACCTAATAAACTGAATAAATGAAACCAATGCTCTCTGGCACTGCATTTAAGACCTTCAGCATTTTAATTACTTCTGAGGCAACCTGATATCTGCCACAGGATTTCAATTCAGGAACAGGAACATGCACTAACCATTTATGTTTGATCTCTGATTTTGGAGAAAATCAAAGAATAGAACAATGTATGAGGTTTAAGGTGGAAAGTTATAGGCAAGTCTTGGAGTAGACTCCAAGAATGCTTGTATTTAGCTCAAAAATAGCATTTTGATAAAAAAATTAAACCCAAAACCTTCAGCCATCTAGTGCATCATAGATCTTCCTTGATAACCCACAGTTACTTGCAAGCACGACCACATTTATGGCAAGCCCCTGCTTGTTTCCATGGGAACAGAAGCCACAAACCTACTGAAAATGGGAAATATTTGGCATCTCTCTGTGTATTTCATCTTCCCGAAGAATCAGCTACAACCCCTTCTGTTGTAGCAGGCTCCTAAATCGACATGATTTCTGGAGACGGGTGCCTCTGGGGAGAACCACCCCTGGTGAAGACACACATCCTCACACCATGGGTTTCAGTTGGGTGGATGTGGGAGCATCAGGGTGCACCCAAAGTCACAAAGGAAAGCGATGCTTAATTTGGAAAAGGGATTAAATACTCAAGATGAGGAGGAGAATGCATGTTCATTAAAGTCATGTGGTGTCACAGCCACGCTTATAGCACTTTTTGAGAAAGTTTCTTGCTCAAAATGTCAGCACTCAGAAATGTCCTGCTGTCAGACACACACCTCAAAGCCAAGAAAGAAATAGTTCTGTGTATTGCAATGTGTTTGTTTTATAAAACACATTTTATATAGCCCTTGTTCAAAATGCCTCCTGTAGGAACTGCTTTAGCATGTTTGCAAAAGAAGAGATAGATTTTAATTTATTTGTGTAGTCTATGGAAATAGGACTAATTAGTGAGAGCATGAGGAGTGTAACTAAACTATACAAGAGTACTGTTCACTCCAGTGATTTTTAAAAGAAAAACATTTGGAATATGAAACTATCAAAATTTAGCTAAAGGAGAAACCTTGAGTCTGCACAAGCTTAAGCAGCCAGTGTAATTAATTAGTAATTAGTATTTTCTGTCCTATAGCTCAATGGTGGACACTACCTAAAATAAGTTAGGTATGTTTGCTAGTTTTGCTACAAAAATATCATAAATGAAAAGAAAAGAGCTGACAAATCTAACATCCTCATTTAGCATGTTAGGTAAAATTCTCTACCTGCCACTGTGAATGGGCAGATCACAACAACATGATCGGGATTTTATCTCCATGTATGTTTTTCAAACCATAATTGGTTTATTATTTTCATTACACAGCATTTTTTCTTAATAAGTCTTGCTTTATTGCAACTACAGTTATGACCAAAAAAGTCTAGATTTTTTTAAAGTTATTTCATTTGTGAATAGGATGGGGAAGCCTCACCAGACTCAGAAAAACCACACCATTTCCAGTTTTTGCATGTTTACTGCCTAATTCTTATCATTAAGAGAATGAATGCATTGTACATTAATATTGTTGAGTAATCTTCACAAAATAGTAGTCCTGGAATCACTGGGAAAACTCAGATTGTTGGCAAGGTACAGGAGAACTTAGTTCATAGGATTAGGGCTATCTTCCACTTCAGTTATGCTGGCTTTGGAAGAAACTCCATAGTGGAAAAATCCACTTTTCTAACCTCAGAAGAACAACCCCTAGACCCTTTATGACCCTTTATCAGCATAGCCAGCTCAAACTATCATGAATGACAGGGATTACAGACAGAGGACGCATTGGTTTGTGTGAGTCTTTCAGTTCCAGCTGCTGTTACACCTCCATGCCAGCCTGACCACAACTAGAAGATGTCACTTCATAGCACGGCCTTCCCACAGGACAGACCTGGCCCTCTGTCCATGCAATTTCTGCAGCTGTTGTCTTACTGTCTAAAATATATTTTTCATGCCTGGAGATATTATTTTTTATAGCAATGATGTGCCAGCTGCTTCTTATGATGTCAGGAGAAAAAAAAATGAAAAAAGGTGGTATTCAGAAGAAAACTGCAGACCTAATCTGTTTTTCTGTTGAAGTTCATGATTTAGGGGGTACTGAGATTCCAGTGTGATGAGCAATATATAAAAAATCTAGGGAAATAATTGCACTTAAACATGTACATACACTTAACTCTATAGAGAAAGGTTAACATGGAATTATACAAACACCAAAATACTTAGCAACCAATTCCAAATATAATTTATAGAAAAATAATGATAAATAGATGCAGATTGTACCTCTCTGTATTATAGGTGTTATATATGAATATATGTTAAAATATCACATATGTATATCTATTTATAGTATAGGTACATATAGATCTATATGTAGGTATATATAGGTCTAGATGTATTGTATATATGTATATCACATCTATATATATGATTTTAGATCACTCTTGTAACATTTTTATCTGTTATATCAGCTGTTAATACATTTCACTATTTCTTCCAGTCATTGTAAGGACTCCCAACAAGACCCTGCCACCATGCTCAGCAGTGAAGGCTGGCAAGCCTGAGTTAACCTGCTATACTGGCTTACATTTAAATTGCTGCATGTGCTAGACTACCTCAACGTTCAGAGAGACTTTTAGTTAAAATTTATGTATCACAGAAGGAATACAGTCGGTCAGACAAGAACCACTCAATTTTCCAGCAGGCACATTTCAAATTGGCAGAGGTATAATCCTTCAGGAGAACGCGTGTACCTCTAACATATTTTACAGTCCATAGTAGCCTAAATATTTGTGGGTCTTAATCAGATTTTCATTTGACTTAAGCAGAGAAATTAACTAAAATTTCCAAGAAAAATTTACACTTCTATTTTTAAGTCCATTACTGTCAGTAATGGGAAAAGATGTTTCTTCCCTATTTATTTAATAATTATAATCCAAAACCACTTATGAAATGTGTAGATATAGAAAAAAATGACAGCTGATGAGTTAAGTAGGAGGTCTGCCCTGGAGTCACCTAAGATAAGAATAGGACGTACGAAGTTCCCAACTGATCAAAAGCACTGTGCACCATGTTCAGCACCACCTAATAAAGTTTCCAGCAGTAGAATACTGCAGCAACAGAGAAAAGTGTATTAGTTTTCCTGTCACCACCTGCACTATGAAAGCAAAAGCCTCCTTTGTAACTGCAGAACACCAAAGTCAGCATGATGACATTTTAAGTAGACTCATAACCAGCCTGTTGACATCCACCATGCACAGGATCAGACAGCAATGTTCTCGTTACAAAATGCAAGTACATTCCCTTGCCAGGAGGAGCTAGGAAAGCTCTGATGCAGAATGAGAAGTGCTTCAGAAACAACCTATCCCAGCTGCTTTAAAAAAAGGAAAGAAAGAAAAAAATTAAAAAAAAAAAAAAAAAGAGGAGATGATGGATTTGGAATCACTGGCCAGAAGAAAAGGGACTGCAGCAGAAGCACTAAGAAGCAAGAAAAAGAAAACTTAGTTATGCTGGGGAGGTACAACTAGAAACATGTAGATTTACTATTTTATACAGAGAATATAACTTTCAAGTTTTGACACGGGCTCAGTGAAAGTCCAAAAGCTTTTCCTCCCTTCTTTCCTTAAATCTTCCTAAGTGAGAGGAAACATTCTTCATTTAAACAATGTGAGGAAACATGGAATAACCCAGACAAATCA
The DNA here is from genome assembly GCF_000699245.1 of Pterocles gutturalis. Lineage (NCBI taxonomy): Eukaryota > Metazoa > Chordata > Aves > Pterocliformes > Pteroclidae > Pterocles > Pterocles gutturalis. Next base: position 66,648 of record NW_010097578.1, read on the forward strand.
AAAAACCTGAGAACCTAATTTATATTTGAATACGTCAGTGATAAGGACTACAGAAAGCACTGGAGAGAGGGAAGGAAGGGGCAGGAGGGAAGAGGGGAGAGAGGAAGGAATTGTGCATGGAGAGACTACAAAGAAATTCCAGAGGGAACGCCTTCACAGAGTTGCATCATCCAACTTCAACATAACCCTACACACTTCATGTAAAAATAATCTCACCTAAATTTAGCTCTGGAACTAGAACAAACTTTTCCACTCCTCAGGCACCTGCTTACAAGGCAAAAAAGCCACCTGGTAGGCTGGCTTTGGCACCCTGTGATGGCCATGTGAAGGGCAGGAGGAGGAGTATGAGTTGTCAGGATAAATGCAGCACTACTCCCTCATGACAGTCTTTGCTGAATGCATTTGGACCCGTTTTATTAGTTTCTCTCTCTTTTTAATTCTAATTTTCTGTTATGCAGTACTATGCTCTGAGGAGATCCCAGAACACAAAGTTCCACAGATGCTCTGGCCAGCCTTGGTGGAACGTGCCACCCGCCTGAGTATCACACCCTGGGCTGGCAGCGCTCGTGACGGACAGAGCGATGGCTCTAGCCAGCTGTCCAAAAGTGCCCCCCAGGCTGGAATCCTTTCTTTAAGCAGGGAAGGAAGGGAGCTGATTGCTTTCCAGTTCAGATTCCCAGCCCTGGCACACACAGCCCACAGTCTTTCCACAGACACTCCCAGATGTAGCTGGTATTATCACTACATGCAAGAAGACTCAGTGCACTGAAATCTTTTCATCTTGTGAATAACTACACAGTGAGAATTTTTCAACCCGTAAACCACAAATAAGAGAAACTGAAGAAGGATGTGTTAGATGGAAACAGGGAGAAGGAGAAAAGAGAAACATGGGGCAAGAACAAGAAGTGGTCACATTTCTCAAACAGAGAGCTAGCAAAGTAAGAAATGTCAGGGAAAGACAGAAATTGGTGGGACTTTTGCATAATAGATGGAGATGGGAAAGTTCTGAGAGCCTTCTGGAAGAGAAAATACTCTGAGGGAGAGGAAGGAAGACTTAAATTAGAGAAGGGAGAAGCAAAATCTAATGAAGGATTTAAAATGTTAGATGTGAAAGGGAGGGAAACTTGCAGGTAAAGGTTTTGGATGTCTCTATGGGTACCTATAAGAAGTGGAGATACTACATGCAGAGTCAGTCCTTCATCCCCAACTGCAGAAGCAAACTGAAAATAGCAGATGGGCACAGACACTGAGAAAGACCAGCATTGCCACTGGCTATAACTGAGCACTTCAAAGTGACGAGCTAAGGATAAA
>NW_010097578.1:67972-84572 GCF_000699245.1 Pterocles gutturalis
AGTATTGGAGATGTCCAGGAGGGGAGAGAGATCTACCGAAAGACTGTTTACAAGGAATTTGGAATATTTTTAAGTAGATGGGTAGATTCTTAATCTTGTACACAGCTAGTCAAACTCTATCAGAGTTAATTTAAGGTATTCCAGTGTTGCAGTCTTCTACAGTAATATTTAATTTTCCAGCACAAAAGCGCACTTAAACTATCACATACAATTGTGCTCAGAGAAATGTTTATAAATTCACCTGCAACAAAACATTTGCACACATGGAAAAAGATATAACTTTTAACTTAAAACTTACAACTGGCTATGAGGAAAATTCATTCCTGAACTTGAAGTAAATTTGGCTTACTTCAAGAAAAAGCTTTGTCTTCCAGTAATTTTCAAGTGCAAAGAGACAGTCACCTGGGGAAGAGTGCCAGTCCTGATTCTACATCATCAACATTAGTCTGGCACTCCTCATGAGAAGTAATCAGGTTAAAAGTACAAGCTATGTTAATAGCATGACCAAGTAATTCTCAGCACGTACAATACAAATGTCTTCTTATCCACGCTCTGCGTAACCCTCTCGTACAAAGAAACCTTGAAAGAAGAATCTAGCCATTACGTATTGTCAGATTAAAGCATTCAGGGCACATATGAAATATGACATCCCTGCCTCTAAGTCCTGGGATGTAGTACGTTCAAGAGCTTTGCAGAAAGACCTCAGTGAAGAAGGACCTGTCAGGCTCCAGCAGAAGTGGGTGCAGAGTACCGCTAATTAGTTTGACTGACTGCAAGCTTGGCTGCTGTTCTGGGGGTGACTCACATTCCCTGGAGGGTCATTGTATAGCAAACCCTTATGCTTCTGCAACATTTGGACAGAGCATAGCAGCAATTAAGTGCATTACTATTCAATGCATAACCAAAGGGCATAAGTTTATGCAAACTGGATTTCTTCACTAAGTAACCAACAGCATGCTGGAAGGCTCACTCAGGGTTCCCTTGCTCTGCCTCTCTCTGGGGCAACCTCTCTGTTTCTTCAGTTTACCGTTCATGTCACGACATGTGTTTATTTCAGGAGGATCCCCAGAAATTTCTTTGCTGTTTCAAGGCAGAGGCCACAGATCCTAAGTGTTTATTTGAAATGCAGTTAAAATACAGCACATTTTGCGATTGTACAATAACTCTATCTTAAGTGTAACTTGTTCACATTTACATAATAAACTTAGTGTAACTTTGACAGGCATCACATTCATTACTTTATGCCTTTAAACATGGGCCAAGTGGGGCTTGTATAAAGGATTTTTTATCTTACTTTTTATTCTAATCCACAAAATTGAATTGGCCAATTCATGTACTCTAAAACTATTTTAACTAACTGAAATAATATTTTCTTGGACAATTGTATGTATACAGGTGTCCTTCATAACCCCTAAGTGCTATCAGTAACTACATCTGCCAAACCTTCTATGGAAAACCGAACACAGCTTTGGCAGTATGAGCAAGAAAACTACTTGCAGTAGATTATTTCATAGCTTGAGCAAGACAGGAATAGGGCACAAGATCATGACCTATACTCTCAAAATTCAAGCCTTGGTCTGCTCCCCAGGTCTTGGGGTAACTTACTGTCACTGTATGGAAGCCATCTAGTTTGTAAGAGAGTTAAGATTTGCCAATTCATTCCAGCTGAGATCTTGAAAGAAGCCAACAGGAACAAGCACCCAACTGTCATTCAAAACTGTAAAGTCTGGAGGAGCCAGCCTCACTTTCTTCATCGGCAGATGTGAAAGCTTTCTCCTTGGACAAGTTCCATTTCAATCTGCTTGCCACAGAAGCAGAAGACAACCTTGATTTTCTAACATGAAGTGTTTAGATAAAAGACATGAAACAAAGCAAATGGGGCTGCAAGACCCCACTAGGATAACGAAAATCATACAAAGACTTTCTTCTCTTGGCCTCTTTCTCCCTTCCTATTTTTCCATCTCTACAGGAGTCAGCGGGAGTTTTATCCTCGCAAGTCCTTTCCATTCCCATCAACACTGTTGTCTTCACAATGACTGCCTGCCTCGTCATTTCTGTGTTCGTTGTTTACAACAGGAGAATCCTACACTGTTCCTCTCAATTACATTTTAAAAACAAAATGTAAACACGAACATTCTGCTGTTATTTTGGGCAAAAAGAAAGCTTTATTGGTTTGTTGGTGTCTGAATGAAAAAGACAGAGGAGAGGAGGGAGAAAAAGAGGAAGGATAGGGTATGAAGAGAACAAAAATGTAAATAAAAAGCCCTGGAAAACCTAAACGAGCCATCTTTCATGCTGTGCTAATTTTGGCTGATGAGCAATACAGGTTTGACTCCTCTTGCTCAGTGTGGTAAAAACAAAAGGTATGTGTCACATTATGTGAGGACATTTTTTTTTCCAAATTTTTATCTGTGCCTTGGGAGCTCCTGGAGACATTAATTAGTTCCTTCTGCCCTCCTGAAAGGGCTGCAGATCTGGCATTATCACTATATATTTACTTGGAAATTAAATGTGGCTCCTACAGTGTATGACCCAAGTTTTAAAAACAACTAATCCTTTTCCTAAGCATTGTTTAGTGTGATTTCAAGATAACAAGACCGCTTTATGAAAGCACATCCTCACCTAATAGGCTGAATTGTTAATTTAAATTATTCTGTTTTCTGGCCACAGACAAGTTTACATATTCAATACTGTCCACACTCAGATAAGTTTAAAAAAACACATGCTTTAAAAAAAGAACAATCCTGAAACATCCACAACTGTGGTTTTGACACAGTTGCAAGATACTGTAGGAAGCTAATTTATTCCATAGCCCAGCAGAGGAAAGACCCTCCAAACCCTGGCCAAGGATTTGCTAGAGAAAAGTGAGAAAACACAAGGCTTTGAACCATTTGTTTGGATGATTCCTCTAGCCCTTGGTTCATGCACTAACCCTGACCCCATGTTATTACACGCTTGAGAGCAGCACACTAAAGTGAGCCAAAGGGATGCAGAGGGAGGGATGGAGGGCAAGGAATAACTAAGTGGGATGATATATGTAAGAGCACTTTTAACAGACGGTTGTACGCGAGTCTCTTTACATTGCACACATTTCTGAATGTAGCCCGTACACTCCTATTTGACTGTGCAGCACCTCATGTGCTGCACTAGAACACAATAAATCAGTACAATTATTTAGGCATACAAATAACTTTTAGAGAATTGTCTGTCACTGGTAAATCAGAGAGCACCAAAACAGAGTTACTCACATGCTGCAATATGGGATATGTCTGTAGTAGCATCTCACACCCTAAAAAGAGAACTAAACACCCACAGTTTACCCATCTAATGCCTTTGCTTCTCTTTACATCTAGTAATAAGAAAATGGCATTCTGGCAGAAAAAAACTGTGCAGCAGGTCCTCTTTTACAGTGGCGCAGGCTAGCAACGACCACAAGGATCTCAGGCACATCAAAAGGAAAACAGCCTACCAGACAGTGGGAGAAAATTCTCTCACAGAGGACAGAAATTGTCTATTGTGTGTTGGGAGTTTTTGCAGCAAAACCAAATTCAAAGCCAAGTGGAGAGAAAACCATATCAGCAAAGCATACGGAATTACACATTTATCTTTGCAAATATCAACTTATTTTGTAAACTTTTTTTTTTTTTTTTAAAGAGAATAAAACCTGCCCTTGCCTGCTGATGAAGACGAAGGTTGTCTCAAATGCACTAAGTGGCCAGAGAATGATGCAAATACCTTAAAATGTAATAAAGTTTTTGGCAGGTCTGTTGATGTCCGGGAATTTTAGTACTTACATTGTTCTATCATTTTGGAAATCTAATAAGCACTTCTTCACCAGACACTGGTGCCGAAGACTACTCTGGCTTGCAGTCTGTGTTGTTATTGTAAAATGAGGCTCTGAGCTACTGCTCTCTCAGGACTATATATCTTTACTGCCAACATTTCATACTATTTGGCCAGACAGTAATCCTTCACTTGCCTTCCTTAAAGCAGTCCTGTCCCATTTTTTTTGTCAGAAACTAGTCAGTCATTTCTGGTTTGCTGAGGTCTTCTGTACCTTTCTCTCTCCCTATTCTCACAAGTAAACAGCACAAAAAGCTGATTACATGCTCTGTTGCTGTAGCATTCATTACTTTCTGTGCCAAAGCCCTTGCATTTTAAAATACTTGTGATATTGGAATACTTGATTAAGAGAGCTAGAGAATTAAAATCTGCCACTCTTGCCATGGAAAAAATAAAAGGCAGTGACTGACTAAGAAGTCCAGGTAATAGCTTCCACCTTAAAAATGCAGAATGTTGAATTTTTACTCTTGTCCTCTTAATATTTTTAAAGGAATACTAATTGTAAACATTATGCAAAAGTAGGTGCAAAAGTATTCAGGACAATATTATGTTTTTGTGTTTTATGGGTACTTTTGAAATGGAAACAGAACACTTGTATTTTTATAGAAAACATAATTTTCAGTAAATTGCTACAATGAGAGAGTATGCTTACACTCTTCACAGTTACTTTTATGATAGAGAATCATCGTAATTCAATTAGGGTCAGTTCTGAAACTTAAGCTTCAGTCTAACTAGTTGCAGACAGTTGCTTTATGTAGACCAAAGTCTGATGACGCCTAATATTTTCACAACCACACTAGTTAACTATCTTTTAGTTAGCATAGAGGGTCGACTCGACTCATAGCATTTCCTTAATACGAACTGTGGGAAGTACACGGTAATTATGCACAGTACGCTACTGTGACACAGAGCAGTAATAACAGACTTCTGCCATACCTATTAAGCTCAAGATTTTGCCATGGAATTATTTTAATTTAACAGGTAGTCAAAGAAAACTTGGTGTACATAAGTTTTTTCCAATAACTACAAACATTTAATCATTCCCATGATACCAAGAGAGTTTTATTAATCTCTTCTGGGCTGTTGAGCTTTTCAAACACAACCAATTTCCCCACTTGTCTTAAAGACTTCGTTCTATAGCAAACTTGACCTCTATAAAAATTAAACCTATTACATGGAAAAAAGGGAATTGAGTTTGACATAGGAGAGTTTGACATTACCACAGTTGGCTGTGCAATAAACCCCTTCTCGATCAAGTGTTCTTGATTATTAGCATGTAGTGACAAAGCAGTCTATAATTGCCATGAAGTACTATCTATTCAAGGCATACAAAAATATTTCATCTGCCTCCAAAGTGCTTTCCATCCCTCCCTCGTTCTTTCTTTCCTTCCTTCCTTCTTTCTCTCTATTGCTCCCTTGTTTCTTTCAATAATTTTCCTAGTAGTCTTCTACAGGCATGCCAGAAGCTTCCAACTTGTGTCTCACCTGGCAGCTTCAAGGACATGGCTGTCTATGAAATGTTACTAGCTACTCAGATTTTTTTTTCCCCTCCCTCTGCCAACACAGTTTTACGATCATGAATCAGACCCACAGTCCTGTCATGGTTGTAGAAGGACCAACGTGAAGGACTCGTGCCTCTTTCTGTATATGATTCACAACAATTAAATATCTGTATGCAAACACCAGTATTTTAACACATTCAGCTGAAGTAACTGAAGCAAGCTGCCTGTAGCATGCATGCTGACAATCTGAAAGATTAACCCAGCCTGCTCATTATGTATTTCAACACATATTACAACAGTCAAGCACTCACACACAATGCCATCAGGAATAATGTAACTGGATATTTTCTGGAGAGCTTTGCAAGGCTAGATTGAGGATTCTTCACTTGCTTAACAGTGTGTTTTTATAAGCTAATTTTCCATATTATGTTTACAGCACTGGCTTTTCAGGCTGTTTAACCTCCACTACACCATACAGCAGCACTGCTTAAAAGTATTTTGTAGGGAGAATGCAGACTTATTACAGATACGGAGGAGGAGGCTGCAACAGGAGAATACCTGAGAGTGCTTGGAGACCCAGTGGCGCAAGACATTTAGGACACGATTCGTGGCCGCTCTGCGTATTATGAACTCTTTGTCACACATACGTTCAGAATTGTTAAATCCTGTGTGGAAGAAACACATATTAAAGTTAATAGAGTTAGAAAAATTTCAAATACAGTATGAATAACTTGAGTAAATTGAAAGCTCTTAGGACACTTACATGTAATAAAAAGGAAGATGCCTATCTAGACTTTTTATAGAATATTTGCCTGCATCATTAACATCAGGTGTACCTCCAGGATGGAAGAAAATAACATTAAAAACCAGAACTAGAACAAAAATGTACAGGCCTGTGACCAAGCAGACTACAGAAGGAAAGCGAGTATGATTTACAAAGGGGAAAGAGGTGAATTTCAGAAGTGGTAAAGAAATAGGGAAGGGTAGTAGTTAAAACGTAGAGGAAAAGAAAGTAACATAGTTTATAAGAGTAGTATTGTACAGCCTCTACTAGCCAACAGATACTTCAAAGAAGCTATTTGGTGTTTTACCACTGGGGTGACAAGAAGGTGGGAAGGTATACAGGAAACACATTTACAGACCTATCTGGCTGAAAACAAAGATTTGCCAACTGCAGCATATCCACACATATCTTGTAAAGACAACTTTTCTTTTTAGTCAGCAATATTTACTTATACAGAAAAGGTTTTAAAAACAAACAAGAAAGTTTCTTCCTACATTCACACTATTGCTTTTTTCTCTTCTCATTCTGCTTTAGGTCTATCATAAACACAATCTGTATGATAAAATAATGATTACATTACTTTAATAATAATAAAATTTTTACTTTAAACCCCTAATTTATTTTTAAATTATAACTCTGAAGATCCACTTGAGAACTTTATATTTTTCTAAGTTTCTATCAGATTTGATCTTACAATGTGCTGCTTTCCATTTCACTCAGTGCAGAGTCCAAGGAACAACTGGAAACAGTCTTCCATATGACCAGTACTTCACGATTTTTTTGGCATAACAGCTGTTTTAAAGCCTATGTATTTTTATAAATAGCAGAGGCAGATTAAACTTCTATTTATTCAGTGAGAAACCCATTGGAGATATTCTTAGAGGCTAGTATTAGTTTTGCTCTATTTTTATCAAAGACAATAAAAAAACCCCCCACAAATTGCTGCTCTGTATTTTTGAAGGATAAACAGGAAAAGTTTAACTGCAGACTTACATCTTTTAATGCAGGTTGGACCCCAAACGCCCGACATATTTTCTACGCTTATGTTTCATGGAAGTTTTTTACACTATGCCATAGTACACTGTAGTTGGCATCTAAGATTCAGTATCAAAGGAAGTTTCATATTAAAATGTCTTCAGGAGTTTCATTGCCCATAAACAGCAAAGTAAACAAAATCTCTGAGGCTTTACTCAGTAAAAGGTAACCTAGGCAACATTTTGTGTGTTAATTTTCTGTGCGTTTCACAGTTAACCTCTTGCAGAAGCAATTAGGCATACACATTATAAACTGTTCAATTAGCCACTTAATTGCAGCAATGAAAGTCACAATGAAAATTATAAATTAAAGCAGTGTAGTCTTTATGAAAGTAACATCAAGAAAAAGAAGTTTCAATAAGCTGGAAAGAAAACACAGAAGGCTACAGAGACAGTTTTCAGTTAGCTGCAAAGAGAATAAAAAGAGCAAGAAAGGAAAAAGGAAAACCTCCAGCGATCACTTCAGCAAACTTCTATGGTTTTCAGAATTTAATCAATTTTTAAGCAGCAATTAGCTTGTTGTAGAGAATACGCAACACGTTCATTCTGATCCACATTGTCAGTACTTGATGTCTTGAACCTATAAATGGAGATCTCCAGTCTTGTAAGAAAAGAACTTAGCTCAGTGTAGTTGCCTATGTGAATTTAACCCCAGGTGGGTGATTCATTGTACATCTTCAGGCACAATACTTTGCATAAATAACAAAATAAGCAAAATGCTCTCAAAATAAAACTGGAAATCTATTAACTCCATTCTGACCTTGTTTTTAAGGTAAACACCATTTGTAATTTATTGTTCTTTATAGAAACAAAAAAGAATCTACAAGTGCCCAAGCAACACCCACTGTCCAAGAATTAAATCTGCAGATTGATTTTGAAGAAGATCATGTTTATGACATTTTCTTGTGGACATGGAATGGAGTGGAATATCCACCGTTCTCTGTATCTCTTCCATTTGGATGTCTGGCTTTACCTCAAGGTTTCCCTCAGGACTTGTTTTGAGTAACACTATACCTCAGATAGGCTCCATATTCAGTAGCTTTGACAACAGCTCAACAGAGTTAGGCCTTAAGCCAGAGCCAGACAAGCTAGACAAGAATACATGGAGTCCTTGGACCTCCCTGGGGCAACAGAAGCCGGAGCTGGTAGGGAGACACTGGAACAGGTTGCCCAGGGAAGTTGTGGATGCCCCATCCCTGGAGGGGTTCAAGGCCAGGCTGGATGAGGCTTTGAGCAACCTGGGCTAGTGGGAGGCGTCCCTACCCATGGCAGGGGGGTTTGGAATGGGATGATCTTTGAGGTCCTTTGCAACCCAAACCGTTCTATGATTCTATGATTTGCAGTATTCAGAAAAAGAAACCTCTGCTTGTACAATCTACCACGCTATTTCCAAGAAAACACTTCTTCATAGACATGGAAGGAACATGGAGCAGTTCAGGACAAAGGGTTTGATTATACAGCCACATTAAAACGAGGTACCAATGTTCTGGGCAATGCCAGGGACTTGCACTACAGCAGAGATGAAAATGAAGAACTGCCCCTTGTGAAGTCAGAGGTGTGCAAGTCATCATTGGCTGGTGCAGAGAGATCAGAAGCAGCAAAGCAGATGATCTTGTCTAGGTCTACCACTAGAAGACATCGCAAAGTGAGGACCTGTTGAATCATGTTTAGTACACTGCTGGCTCTCAGCATTTTCATCCTGAACCCACCTGCCACTGACGCAGGAGCCAGGACTGACAGCATGTGGTAGAGGTGATTACCATCCACATCATTAAAGTGCCCATCAGGCACAGATTAATTAGATTAGTCTCAAAATTAGAAGTTATTTAATAACTGCTACTATTCACTAAATAAGCTTAAGTGTATTTACATACAAAAGTTTTTCACTAAAACTGCAGAAAATAGCTACCATTTTTTAATCACATATACATTAGAAGATTACATAAATGTGAAGTTATGCTTACATAGGTACTGCAAATATATTCAAAGCTAATGTGACAGCTCACACACAAGTCACTAAGTCAGTATAGAAATAGCTAGAAAACCTCACCATTCAAAAGTGCTAGATTGTATCATTCCTGATACTAAGAAAACCAGGTCATATTATTAATCTAAAGTAAAGTTAGTGAATATTGATGGTAAAAACAAAAGAAATCTCAGTAGTTCTTACAGTCACTGAATAGATCTTTTCATTAACCAAAAGGTGAAAACAAACAAGAAAAAAAATTTCTCAGGAACATGCAAATTGCACAAAAGAGTGGTATTAATTTCAGTGTCTTACAAAACTCAGAAAAAATGGAAAAAATGTCAACTTCAAATAAGTAAGATCAATAATCATTGTTACTTTCTCATTTTCTAACTTCAATAGAAAAGTTCTACACTAAAAGCTAAGCAAAAAACAATGAAGACTTATTGCTACAGCTGCATTAACACAGGAGCAGCAACACGCAAAAAGGACTTGGCTAGCATTGGTTTTGTTCCTCCTAACTTTCAAGCCACACAGACTTTGAGACAACAACTTCAAAGGGGAGATAAGCGGACCAAGATCTGATTAGGTGTTCTGCTTTAATGCACTCAGCCAACATCGAAGACCACCCAGCAGCTCGCTCACCCTCTGCCCTCCTGGGGATGGGGGAGAGTATTAAAGGGGGAAAGGGAAAATAGACTCATGGGTTGAGATAAAAACAATTTAATAACTGAACTACAACAAAACTAAAATTAATAAGGTTAATAACAATGATAATAATAGGAATATATGCAAATATATAAATATACAAGTGATGCACAGTGATATTGCTTACCACCCAATGACCAAGGCTCAGCTCATTGTCAGCTAATGATCCTGGAGCAGGGAGAGTCCCAAAACCTCAATCCCAGAGCAGAGATAAGAGCCTGAGTATCCATGGCATGGACGGCAGAACTTCCAGACAGAGCCTTATCTCTATCCTGGGCATGGCATGCACGATATGGAATAGAGCACTGGCCAATTTGTGTCTCAGTTCTAAACCTGAGGTTGAATCCCAGGCTAGTCATCAGGGCTGTGCTCCCTCCCAGCTTCTCCTGCACCTGAGACACTGGCACAGCAGAGAAGCTGAAAAGTCCTTGACTGTCCTGGCAGCAGCTATAAGCATCAGTATGTGATCAGCCTTCTTCTTAGCACAAATCCAAACACAGCTTCTCACTAACTACTATGAAGAAACGTAACTGTCCCAGATGAAACCAGGACATGAAGCCACTACAGAAGCTATCTAAGCCTGCATCAGTGAACTTTGGTGGTGCCATCAGTGTTTCCTGCACTTTTCACAGTGCAAATTCCTTCTAATACACCAGCTCTACTGCTGCTCCTTACTTCCTCCTCTCTCTTTCTGCCCACCTAATCCTCTCCAAATATAACTCCAAACAAAAACCTGATCCACTATGCCAACTGCAACAATTCCATATGCATGGCCTCCATACGCATATTTCAAAGAGACCAGTATACAGCCGTATCTGGTTCTGCACATTCATATCATCACTTACAGATAGCCCATGTGTCTGCTGCTGTCTATATGACAAAAGGTAACTCCAGTCTTGTCTACTTGTGCAACAGGTGACAGTGGTGCTAGTCTAGCAGGAACTCCAAGCTATCTCACTTACTGCAAAAAACAGGAGACAGCTAGTAGAACCTTGCTGAGCCACACCTCACCTGCTCTGCCTGTCCATATGTACGTGTGAAACTGGACCTTTACTAAGTGACTATGCAACGTACTCAATACAGAATTTTGTCATTTTTTCACCCTGGTAGGCGGCTAAAAGAAAGGGTGATGACCCACAGACTAGAAATGGGAGCCAAGTCTTCATGTCAGATGTTGATCTGCAAGGAGCAAGGGTTTCATCCCACCTCTAAGGCATATCTCAGAGAGCATCCTACCAGTTTCTAGTTAAGCTTTTAGCATTGCTGTATCCACTCTATTATTCCCCATACACTCTCTACCTATTTTGCAGTTAGTTTTTAACTCTGCTTATACAGTCCCTAGCATAGTATCATTCCTGTCCATGACTTGGACACTCTTACCCATGTAGGCTATAAATCTATGTGGGTTGAAAGATTAACAAAATAGCCATTATATGATCAGATGAAATTTCATCTAGCTTGGTATCCAGAAGCAAACGCCTGCAAAACAAATCTTTAAAAGGTGAAATTCTGAAGTGGTCTTTCCCATAGTGTGTTATCCGTGGCACTGAGCAGGTTGGGGGCTAACTATAGACATTGCACTTATATCAGTGGGAAAGTAGGCATGACTTCTTCTAAATTAATCTTCACTGTAGTTCCAGGAGAGGAGGCAGCTGAAGGGTCCCATCTAGCAGGATGTCAACCTTTGCAGCATTTCAATTAAGATTATGGATGGAACTGCCCATATCCAGACCCCATGGTGAAATAACTTGAAACACTCCATGGTGAATATCTATTTCTCTCCTGAAGGAAGTAATTTTTCTACATTAGAAATATCAGCACTATTTCAAATCATTAATCACCTTAGTGGGCAGCTGCTTCAGTGAGTGCTGCTTTCAAGTAATGTTTTTCCCCAGTATCTGTTGAGATTAATATATACTGCTTCCACAAATAGTTTCTTCACATAACAGTGATGCAGAACTTTTATCAGAGGCTGTCAAACACAATGTTAACCTGCCAGAATTGCTAGTTTCAGTGAATTATTTCTTTCAATATAATTTAATCACTCTGTTCATGTACCTGTCTTCAGATTATGTTATGCAAAATCCAGTTTCACCTTCAGATGTTTTTCCTATGTGCACTATAAACTATCACCAAAGATTTAAAAAAAGGTGCTGAGTAGACATAAATCTCAACATCTGCAGACAAAATATATTAAATTATGACAGTACCTTGTACATGGATAGCTCTTCTTATGTGAAAGTCTAAAGCTCTTTTCAGTGGTTGATGTTATTATCTATCCCATTCATAAAGCAAAAAGTCATAGGAAATCAATGACTGCAGGTAGGATGTATTTCCACCACTGGATCAGGACCAAATCCAAAGATTTCATCACATGTCAGTGTGAGCCAACTAACAGACCCTCTCCTCAAAAGCTACTAAGAAGTCTTGTTCTACTGAACAAACCTGAATCTATCAGCAATTTGCATTATTTCCTCTTTAAAAGCCACCTTACCGAAGAGAACATTTGCAGTAAGTTAATTCCTGCACTGTATACATTAAAGAAATTAAATGACATGCATTTGCTTTTCTTTTTCACTTAAGATGTCAAAAACTCTCAGTGTAGTTACAGGAACTATATTCTCTGCATTTTGCTTTTCTGCATTAATTCAGCAGCACACAATTCCTGACCACAGCAATTAAGTTGTCAAAAGTTTTGATGATACATCTATTTTTAAGGGTTTATCTATACAAAAAAATAATTTCTGTTCACAAGATTTAGAGATAAGTTGTTTGAAGTTATGAAGAGTGACTTCAACAAGTTTCTGGTGTCCTCCTTAGCAAAAAACTTAATTTCAGAAAAAGATTTTATATGTCAGTTTCACTAAAATACTCTGGAAAAACACACTGAAGCTGTCTTAGCACCTAACATAGGAGAAAATTGCACTTGAGTCTTTGGGGGATCACAGTAAATCTCACAGAGTCCCAGGGAGGTGGAAGGGGAACATTCATGGTTCACAAGACAGATTACAAATAATCAAAGGAAGTGTGAAACGTAGTTTTCCATCTTGTGGGTTTTTTCTTTCTTCTGATAAATACGCTCATGAGCTGTAGGCCAGTTTCGTGATGCAGTCTGGCTCAAATCCTGAAAGCTTAGGCTTGGCAAACACCAGTGCTACTTTCTGACCTGGATAGAGAATAAATACAAACCCCAGGCTTGGAGCAGTGCAGTTTTCATCCACAGATTAAAACTGGAAAAGCCTCTCCAATGTATGCAGCACAAAAGAAAAGCTTTCCCAATATACATGCAGCACAAAATAACCAAAAAATTTACAAAAAGTTTTCCTTGACGTATATAAAAATGTTTAGATGACAGTTTAAAGATACCTATCTTTATTGGTCATACATTTTCAAGCAAATAATTGGGTTTCACAAATTTTCACAGAAATGCGTAAGAGAGTAGCCTAATACTGATAAGAAATCTAAACTGTCAATGATTCTGCTTGCCTTTTCATTTCTTTCATTACAATATCAGGTTGCTACACACTAGCCAACTGAAGAATGGCAGAACTGGAAAAGAAAACCATATTAAATGAGATGAAAAGAAGCATAAAATGACCAACTTCCACTCATTGCATACAGAACAGCATATTTGATCAATAATATAGTTCCTTCTTTTTATTTAGTAATTATCAAATGTGCATATTCAGTATTATAATGGAGCAGGTCGTATGAGCAGTCTGACACTGCAAAAAAAGGAGTTATCAGGTCTAGCCATGATCTTGGCGCTATTAAAAAAACCTTAACCCTAAGTCTAACCCTAAGCCTAACCCTAACCCTAACCCTAAACCCTAACCCTAAGCCTAAACCCTAAACCTAACCCTAACCCTAACCCTAACCCTAGGGTTAACTATTGAAAAGCAGAAAAAATCAAGTGTCCAAAAAGCATTTCAGGCTTTTAATGTCAATTTCACTGGTCCTTGGGACATATAATTTTGTTCTAAGAAATATGCCACCGAAAATCCCTGTTGTAACCACACACGTCACAAATAATTCCAAGTGTATATTTGATTCTTCTGCCTAAAGCCTCCATCACAAATACAATCTAACTATCAAATCAAGTCCAGGGATTATAGTCTTAGTAAAGGTAAATCCCATGGATTCACATGCACCAGCTGATGTACAATAGTGTAACACAGAAAGAGCTATAGTGACTGTTTTTATTTTCTGCAAAATATTTAAGGGAAAGGTTGGTAAACTATTTTTAAATTACTCTTGCTTTAGAAAGGCTTCTTCTAATCAGAGAAATTTAAAGAACACAACATTGAGATAAAGCAGTTATGTCACGATTATGCTGTAAACTTGAACTAAATCCGGAAGTCTAAAAATATATCAGTCCAGAGAAATAATTTTAGTTTAATGGATGGGAAAAAAATGTAAGTGTCTAAAGAATACACTTAAGATCAGGACACTATTCTAACTCCTAATAATAACATTAAGTGCTCTGAGAATTATAATAATCTATGAGATTATATGGTTAAACATATGTACCACAAAGAATGAAAATATTCCTTTAAACTGAAAGAACTGTCCAAATTTGTTTTTTTTTTTTTCCATTAAAAATAATTAAAAACAGGGTTACTGCTATAGATATATCTGGCACACACTTGGGATTTCTGTTTTCAGTGGAGATATTTTCTTAGGAGACCATATCAGAGTCTCACACTTGGAAGAAAATCTTTAAAAGTTGCTGAATACTGAAAGCATACTTGCAGTTACAAGTTCAACAACTTGTTATTAAAATCCATAACTCATCTTAGAAGTAAACAACACCAAAGAGTCTGCATTTTTTTGGTTTTTTTACTAAAATTCAGCAGCAATAAAAGATTATATTTTATTTTTGGCATATTGTGATAAACACGTGTTCAGAGAAAATAGCATTGTTCACTTCTCTACTAAAGAGAGAAAAAAACAATGTGTGCATGCATTAGCATTTATGTATGTTGTAACAACATAAAAAAAAAAGATTTAGACCACTGCACTTTGTAGGATGCATTTTCAACAACTATAAATAGCAATGACTCTGTTGTCACTGGAGGATATCCTATTCTTTTCTTCTTTCACCAACAACAAAGAGAGCCAACAACAATTTAAAGTCATCACCAAAGCCTAATTCTATATTTTGGTGTACCTGCATACATCTTCAAAACTGTATTTGGTTGCACACAAGAAGTGTATGTGAGTGCATGCATGTGTTAACTCCTAGTCTCATTTTTCCAGCAACGTCTCAGGTGAAACCATCCAAATCTTGTACCGTTATTTACAGATTTATCTCAAGAAAAGAACAGATCCTGAATGTCGAAGGCTGTTGTTGTCAATTGTGTTTACAGATTGCAGAATATCATGATAAATGTATAATGTGACAGCAGAACTTTTTCCTGTGACTTATTCATATAAAAAAAACTATATGGAAAAATTGACACAGAAAAAAAGCCTTTTTGAACAGCCTACCTTAACAATTACATTTTTTACCATTTTAGTACATCTTAGACACTTTTTTTTACGGCAATAATGTTTGAATTATCTTCCACGAACAATGACAAGAACAGCAACACTGCAGTTGGTATTTCTTTGAATTTGTACATCAGCCAAGTGCATTTGCCTGTGTTCCTGCTATGTCTCTTAGTCTTCAGGGAACATATTAGCAATTTTTACCTGCTAATGTATTTCTGCCTTTCAAGTGATCTCTAGCTCTTGGTTTCTTTAATTACACACTGTCTACACTTTCAGACAGCTCTATGAGCAATAGGACGATTACAGCAGATCTTTTTTGCACAAGGCTCACAGTCTTTTCAAGAACTATTCAAAATAAGCTTTAAGACCTTTAAAATGGTCACTGTGCCACAAAAGAAAGGTTAAAATAAAGTCTATAACAATGTACAGCTAGAAATAGAAAACTGAAAATAATGCTTTTTAAATTTTTTCCTTTATTTGGTTTGAGCTTTTTACATAAGCTAAAGGAAGTAGTTTGCAAAATTATTTGGATTTTTAAATGACAATAGGAGTAAAGGTTAAATGGAAAGGAGGCGATACTTGCAAAGAGAAAATGTATCATTTTTCAGACCATCTGTGAACAGATAGTTGACTGTCATGCAAAACAAAAATTGGCAGGATGCACATCAGTCAACAAAAAATCCCTGAACAAAACGTCCATCTCATAAGAAGCTTCCAGACCATTTATGATTGGGCCACAAACCAAGCAACTCAATAGTAGCATAAACAAATATTAATTATGCAAGCAACACTTAGGCTCGGGGGAAAAAAGAAGAAAGAAAAAACCCCACAAAAAATCCCTCCAAAACTTCTCTCCCCAGTCTAGTCACACCATTGGGTTTACCAAATGTAAGAAAAATAACAGGGAATCTAAACAAACCTGTCCTCATTGTGAACCCAGACCTTTTGGTCAAATTCCCAACTTGTAACGTGAACATATTACGGCTGGTTTCCTGTATGCAGTGGTCACAGCTTCATTCCAGCTTCTCTCCTCCTCAGCTTAGGAAAGCAGAGGGAAATACCACCTCAGATCTTGCCACAGAAGCTCAGTGAAATCACCAGAAAATATATATTCAACACATCCCATCAAATCAATTGCAGTAGGATTGTGGTCATCCATTCTGAGGGGGCAGGAATAGGGGCTGTACTAGTCTCCTTTCTCAGATGAAGAAAGAATTTTTCTCTCAGTGCCAGTCTGCTTGCACATGTCTATGAAACAAGAGTTTTCCCT
>NW_010097578.1:84603-98597 GCF_000699245.1 Pterocles gutturalis
TCTGGACTTGGTGCAATTGGTCAATAAACACATGGTTCACAGTGTCATAACTCAGGAAATGTCCAGTGCAAACACTTCTTTCCTGAATAGACAGCTTCTTTAATAAACTAGAATAAGAAATTAATTTAAGAGAGACAAACACATTAAAAAAAGTGGATCCTGAATTCCTGCTAAAGTGAAAAAAAAATTGCCATTTTCCCCTGGCTCTTAATTCCCAAGAGCATGGATCACTTGAGACAAAACTAACCTTCATCTTTAAGTCATTGTTTTAATTCAAAGTCATTGCTCTAAGAAACTGCAAGGGGAGATTCAACTCAATTTAAACGTGAATGTTTAGCCAGTTATCTAAAATTGCTAGGCAACAATTTTGTGAAATTCAAAGGGCTCCTAATTCAGGAACAAAAATAGAATCACTGTAGAGTAGGTGAATATTCAGAGGAAAGGAATAATATTCGGGGTTACTGAATTAGAAGGCAGATTCCAAACAAATTAGTTTTAATCTCTATTTTCATTTTGCTACCGATTTCCCAGTAAAATATCCTCTGGCAGGAGAAAACTTACATGAACGTTTCATAAAAGCAGCCTAGTGAATGAATGTTCAAAACACAGCCTGGAACAAAAAACAAATTTGCCTCCATGCTGGGGCACAGTCATCAGCCCCTGTTGACCCCACACATCACACACACCGAGCCCCCCAGCCAAGCCTGGTGGGTTAGACCCCAATGTTAATGCCGGCCACCTCTACTTTGGTAATGACATCTGGGCAATTCCTGACAACGCTCCAGCCACCAGGAAGGAAAACTGGTTGGTCTGTGCCAGCAGTTACTTTTTAACACAACCTTTTCTGATGGAGAACCGTGCCAGCCGTAGAATAAGTCAATGAGTACTTCCTGCTTGGAGTTTTTTACTCGAAATGGGGAACTCCAAGGAAGTTTAGTGTTCTGGCTTCGATGCTTCTCAAACGTCCCTGAATCCGCACAAATTGGTCTAGAAAGACATGCTCCCAAGGGGGAACTAGTACTCACTTTCCCAGTTCCTGGCTAGAGCCATCAGTAAAAAGAAAAAAAAAAAAAGACAAGTAAAAAAACCTGGTTGTCCTGTGTAAAGGATCAGGGGGGATAACAAATACCAGACCAATTATTTTCTTTCTTAGAACTATAAACATCTTAGATCCTTGAGAGAAAGGGGGGCCTAGGGAGGGCCACAACGCAAGCAGGATTGATAAGCATGCCTCAAACAATTATTTCCAGCAGAATTTGATTATATCCTGCATCTCTGACAGGAGGCTAGATGCCCTCAAATTCAATCTTGAAGTTCCACGTGGGAACCTATGACCTGAAGTACAGTTAAAATTAAGGTCTGCTTCCAATTCCTTACAAATAGTCTCTGTGATACTTGTGACCCAGTTGTGCCAATTTACTCCTGTAAAGGGTAGTCCTGCTGGGATAAAATGCAGAATCAAAAGGATGAAATTCTTTGCATCTTGATTATTGATTGGTATATCACCATCACATTTTTTTCCTTTCAGGCCTGTACTCATAAAGAAAAAGTTCACAATGCTTTTTCCAGTACAGGGAATGAGATGTTATAACCCAGAAAATTACTGGAGTGCAAAATTACTGTAACTATTACTAATAGCAATGTTTATGGCATTATACTGAATATTAACTAGAGAAAGACACACATTTTCTGGTTTTGCTTTAGACATGGATACTTATGTACAATGTCAGAAAGAAATACACACCTTTCCAAAGGTTAGCTTGTAACCACTGATGTAATTTGAAGTATTTAGTACAGCACAACACAGAAGAGCACTACCGAGCCATCCACATAATGTAGAATCCATCCTGATGTCACAGTCAGATACTGCTCACCTTTCACATAACATTCATCATAGCAAGGAAATCTCTCTCTGACTGCCCTCTCACAATGGAAAGAAAAAAGTAATAATTTCCCTTACTCACCTCACTTAATTCTCATCTTTCCCAAATTCCATACTAACTCAGCCACCTACTCCAGAATTTCTGTCTCAGGAAAAATAATGGTGAAATGCCGTATTATTATTCCACTGTTCAGAATTAGGGAAATACTCCCTGAACAGTACAGTTGTTATCCTTGAATGCGGAACCATATACTTGCATCAATCGGTGTGCAAAATGGTGAGAAAACACTGTACTTGATTAAAGCATAACATGTTTCTACATGCCTTTCAATTTCAGGGATCAACAGGATCCCACTGGGAGTGTATGCTTTCTTTGTTTTGCATTGTATATCTCCAAGTCACACTGCACCTGGCAGCAGTATGTACCACTACAGTGCCTCCTCTTGCCACAGTCAGACATGGAACTACAGACACATGGACACACAAGCATCCACATAGGATCTGATCTCTCTTGCATCATTTGGCACAAGCTGTGTCATTCCATTACTCCAGTTAGTGCTTATGCCAGAACAAACAAAACAAAAATACTGTGACACTGGGAGTTGGCAAGTAGTTCAAATCACTCATCACAATCTAAAATAAGCTAAGCAGCTCTCACTAAAAACTTTTGTTAAATTTCCTTATGCTGATGTTGGCCTTTCAAAATAAGCAGTCATCCTTAATCAATCTGTGACTGATTTGTCAGAATGGAAAGGCCTACATATGGCCCACTATGTAATCTGGATCTCTATGAAACATGAATTATTATTTTTAGCTAATTTTTATCCATCTGATATTGTGACAGTAATGAAGCAGGGATAAAGTGTGTCAGTCTGAGCGCTTGCAGGACTCAGCTGGCTCAACTTCAGTGCTTATGCAGCTGTCAAGAGACATGTCATTCTGGAAACCACAGCTGTAATTTACAAAAGTCCATTTATATTTGTTATTGCTGTTACAGTTAGGGTATGTTAGGGCAAACTCCTACAGCGCTTCTGAGGAGATGAGGACTTTGTGTATTCATTTCAGTGGCTCGTGAAATTGACACTTTCACATAAATCACTGCCTTTTAAACTTGAAAATTTTGCATCAGTATTTCTATGCTGTTTATCATCAACCACATTCAAGAAGTTTGGCAGCTTTAGATCAGAACTGGTGAAACAAAGTACAGAAAGGGCCTACAATGTTTTATGCCAGGCAGTGATTATAAATACAAAAATAGCCTAGTCAAAATAAATCAGGTATTTACACTATAAAAGGATTACATGATTCTTTCTGTACATCTTTGCCATCACTAATGTTTAACTTGTGTATATAATTAATACACTAATACATAACTGATTATCAGTGGAAAGTAGCATATGACTAAGTTTTTATACAAATTATAAGATCAGGAAAGGAACTTGACTCCTCCGTAGACAGTGACGTGACTGCAGGACCATTGATCCACAACACACACACTGTATTACGTTCATTGCCATCAGTGGAAACGACTCAGTGGCAGTGCACGGAAGTGGCACCAGGAGGTACTTTTGAATGCTCAGACATATTGAATTGCTCTGCAGGAAGATACTGCTTGCACTTAGAAGCTGCAGCTAGCAGACTAGCAGAGCAGGTTTTATGCTTGCTTTGTTGAGGATCTGCTGCAGCTGCAAAGGACTGTCTGATCACTTCTGCAGAGAGACTGTAAGAGCTATGGAAAAGCATATGATACCAGAAAATGGTCTGGTAAACAGGCTGATCAGTTTTGCTAGATTAAAACCAAGGTCAATTTAGACTAAGATTGTTTCTCCGAACCACAGGCGTGGATTTGTGGAAAGAGAAGGAGCTGGTGGTATTTTCTCTACATAAGAGAATATTTGCAACCTGATTGATTGATATTTTGAAATGTTCCTTGATAGGGTACAAGCTGCAAAATGCAGAAGTTTCATGAAAAATTCTCTCTCCTGAATAATACTCAGGTAAATAAGTCAAAGGTTATTTAGCACCAGAGGTACGTGCAGGCCATTAATAGAAAGGGATAGTATATAAGCAATTCATTTTTGTGTAGATGCTTCAAAGCTTCAAGTTGTTACTTTAATTGCTCCTTGAACTCACTAAAATCTGAGAGAATAAAACGATGTTTCCTCTTGCTAGCATGGGGCAGATGCAAACCATATTTGTCAGAGATACTCCCCCAAAGACTCTTTTTTCCCTGCTTCTTTCTCACCGTCTCCTCTCCCTTTCACATGTGTTTTAAAACACAAATGCTTATACTAAAGAAGCCAGGCCCTCCTGCCAACCACAAGCTTCCATCCCACTTCCATCCTCTCCCATAACATGTCACCTTGTTCTTGTGAAAAATGCTACATTCTCTACAGGGCAGATCAGCAGGCTGGAAGAGGAGGAAGGCAGCTCTGAAGCATGCGGCACACTGGAAATACTGATGTAACTAGCTCAAAATTGGATGACAGAGCTGTTGAAATAACGTTGCTATGTTCATGAGGGAACAACTCGTTTGTTTGGGTTTAGGTATTTGCTACTTGTCTAACATTTATTTTCCATGCTGGAAGATTTTTTGGTCTCTAGTTTGAGCTGAGGAAGAAACAAGCTTCTCAAAGTTCTTTCAGTATATCTGCTAAGAATACAAAAAAAACATAAAGAGTATACAAGATAAATTTAGATCTTGAATTTTAGCTTTTGTCAAAACACTCTCCTTGAAGCCCATGTTCGATAGAACTGTTTCAAAATAAAATGATCAATTTAACATTAAGAGGTTTTTTCAGGTTGTGTTATACATTCCTAGCAGAGAAGGAATTTGTACATTTGCTAAGCTTATGCAAATACTTTTTACTTTATTCATTATTCATAAACACAACATCGCATTATTTTGCTAATTTAGTTTCATCCATAGAACTATTCAGAGATTTTGAGTAAAGCTTGACCCTCTTCTAGTCATGCAGAGTGCCTTCATAGCTTATGAGTATTAGCAAATATGAGGACCCGCACACAGAGCAAGCTGTTTCAGTAAATGAATACTAAAATATGTTTTGTCTTTAAAAATCAGTGTTAAGATATCTTACTGATCCTGAGACAGGACTCCAGTTCTGTGCACAACAGGCATACATGAAAAGTTAAGGAAAAAAAAAAAAAAACAACATGTTTGAAAGAATCGTACAAAGATAAACCAGGGAAATTTGCAAGTTCTACAAGTGACAGATGAAATAAATACTTTCCTGTATAAAATGTTTTTTTAGCTAGTGCTAGGGTTTGTGTGGGTGCTCTATAGATCATCGTGCTGTTACTTAATTCCTGTAACATCTGTAGGATTTTTGCAGCAAAACTACAAACGATTGGTGAGTATTTGGCAGGAGGTTCCTCTCCCACATTACCAGTCTCACTCCTTGTTTTGAGTGAACAAAACCTTGAACTTCTGAAAAAGTGAACCTTCCTCAGAGAAGTATATCACTCTGGAAGAGATGGGGCTCACTGCAGCTCCCTGGATTTCCACTTAAGGACTACCTAACTCTCATTGCAAAGCTAAAATAAAAATAAGAAATTACAGGACATTCATCAGGATGAGACCATTAACATTAATGTTTTTATAGGAACTTTTCCATACGGAAAAAAATAAGGCAGACATTGGAGCAGAGCTGCTACATAACCTCTGTGTTACATATGGAAGCTGTCACTGATTCAAGCAGATATCAAGAACTGATTTTCTAGAGGTATATGAATGGGGGGGAAGAAACAGCTCAAGCAACTGATGTGTCTGAGCAGGTATATGTTTGTGATTCCTCAGGGGTTATCTAACACTCTGAGGAGCAGGTAGGTGATGAGAAGTGCAAGGAGCAATGAAAAAAAGTCATGAGAATAGGGAAATGGTAATTCAGAATAAGTAAAGAGTACTTGTCCCTATATCAACCATTTGAGTTTGTACTAGTTTGGATCCAGTCATGAGAACTGGATGCCTTTCACTCTCTGGAGAAGGATGCTTGCATAACTTTCTTCTCTTCCCTTGCTGCAGAATGAGCTTTATTGCAATGAAAGAAAGCTGTAAGACTGCAGAATAAAGATGACTTTGACCTGTCCATTTTTATGATAGAATATGCTAGTATTATTAGCCAATTTTAGTAAGCTGAGAAAAGAATGAAGGTGTGGACAACCTATTAACGGTGACAAAGCACAACTGCAGCAACCCATGAACCATCCAATCACCCTTCACATCCCTCAAAAGAGAAAGGACATGTGAAAGACACAATATGCTCTATTAATCCCCACTGTGCACATCATCATTCATGCAGGTGCCAAGCTGTGTACCTGTGGTGCTTTATTTACCTTTCTTTACTTTCACTTCATATTTCTATTTATCTTTATCATGCTGTTAAAATAAACAAGTATTATGCAAATTTTCCCACGCAGAACAGACAAAACCAAGTTCAAGATATATAGAGACTAATATTTAACTAGACAGATGGACTAAAGAATAGGACAAGTAGTACAGCTTGGCATCATAAAAGCAGCTACCTGTAAAATAAAAAATTAATGGCAACAAAATCAGTAAGTTAGAAAGAACTGCTGAAGAGCATAAGAACCTGACACATTCCTGATTCAGAGAAAGCTTCTACATATTGCGGAAGCTCTGCATGCTGCAGAGCAATGCCGTGGTGCCCAGCACCTCATTTTCAGCAACTCATAAACTAGTGCAGCACATGGTGTGGTGGGGCAACCCAAGCATGTGCTGTTCTTAGGGCCCTGCTAGTGCTACATGTGCATCTCATGTGCACTCAAATAGCAGAGGAAACGAAAAGATGAGGGTGCCCCAAAAATACTGTCAAGGTCCCTAAAGCACAGCAGTGATCCTCACACAGTGGGGATGGAGCAGACCGAAAACATTGACAACATGCACTGCACTCAGGCTGCATCCAAAGTGGAAAGTGCACCAATATCTAAAGCAGACCAAAGTACCAAAAAGTCTTCCAACTTTGGCTTCCCATCAAGCCACTTGCAGTCATGAAGCCTGCAGACAAGACCAACATAGGCAGTGTTCCCCCAGCTGTGTATCATAAGATTAGCAAAACCATCACACACCCTGGGACAGCTGTTCAGAGCTTTGCATACTTATCAGTATTCAAACTTATCAGTGCATAGTGACAGGGATTATAAAATGTAGTGGCCAACACTGTCCACAGGAGATGATTAAGTATTCTTCATGTCCAGTTCTGGCATAGTCTGTGACTATAGGGTTTTCCAATGAGTCTGTTAACCTGCTTGCCTCAATGCATCCCCAAATAGTCAGAACTGGAAGATGGAAAGTTGAGAAAAAGACAGAAGGCTTCAGGGAACAGTGAGAAGAGAAGACATACAGATGACTCTTACCTCCTAACACCTTCTCAAAACCTCCAACTTATTTCTGCTCCTGAACCAGTTCTAGTTTGCCAGTCTAGTAAGTACTAATGAATCTCACTTGAATCTCCATTTTTGAACATGGGTAAATCTCTTCCCTTCACAATGTCCCTCAGCAGACTCTCCAGGCTTGTATTAATTGCACAAAGAACCACAAACTTCTGGTTGTTTTGAACCTTGGCCTCAGGAAATCCATCTGATGCCCTCTACCCCTTGCATCAGAAAAAGCAACAAATGCCTGCTAACTCTTTCTATGACATCCATGATTTTGCAGAATCAACCCTTCAAGATACCTCTTCTCTATACTTCAAATGCACAGAAACCATTTCATACTTCCACTTATCCTTGATTGCAAACTCTCAACTGTCTCCAGTTCTCATTCCCTCATCTCAAAGTGGACATATCACAACTGTACATAGTGTTCAATACGCGTGCAAAGTCTGGATTTATGCTTGGTAGCATAATGGTCTTGTCTGCTTTGTTCTCTGATCCTTTCCTAGTAATTCCTGATGTTTTCGTTACCTTTCTGGCTCCTGCTGAGGACTAAGATTGGTTAATGGAACTGTCTATTGTAATCCTCAGATCTCAGTCCTGAGCAATAATGTCCAACATAGAGCCCATCCTTTCAGGCGTAGAGCTCCAACTATTTTTCCTTATGTGCATCACTTACTATTTATCGACCCTGAATTTCATCATCCATTCTATCTATGTTCCATGCAGTAGTGTACTAGATGGCACACATCACCATGTCTGTGCAGTGAGGTCAAGGACCA
The DNA here is from genome assembly GCF_000699245.1 of Pterocles gutturalis. Lineage (NCBI taxonomy): Eukaryota > Metazoa > Chordata > Aves > Pterocliformes > Pteroclidae > Pterocles > Pterocles gutturalis. The sequence goes on from NW_010097578.1 coordinate 92,680, forward strand.
TCCAAAAAAAGAAAAAAGTCATAAATCTCATTCACTACCCAGACCTGATTCTCAGAGGGATCATGTCCATACTGTGCAATGAATGAGAGGAGCCCACTGGGGAATAAAGGCATAATTTTAAAAACCCATGTAATTACTATAACACATACATGAGGAAGAAATAATAAATAATAAATATTTCAGTTACTCAAATATGAATGGCATGACTCTGCAACTTTAATGCCATCTCAACCATGATTAATTGCACCAAGTTACAAAACAGGTGATTCAGCTGGTTAAGATGTGTTTTGTAGCCCTCAGTTTTCATATTGATTACAGGTGGACAGCCTTGCTCCACGTCAGTCTCCTGAGACTCCTCACCACACATTTTTCTTGTCAGATTTACTACACAACCTTCTTACTGTTTTTACATCACCCAGGAGAATGGCCTTTCATGCAGAACTAGCTTAAACAGCAACACAGAAAAGTACTTAAGAATATAAGGGATGCTGGTTTTTTTTCCTTTTTCAACATCCCCATGCTTTGATATTCTTTCAATTGACTGCGTACTTGCAGATTTTATTTTCTCTCATACTTCAAGACCACAAGTATTGAAAAGCTGTGCTTTTAACAATACAAAAGCAGTAATTATAAATTAAATTGTTCCCAGTGGGAAAAAACAGGATTTTTTACTCTTACTGCATTTTTTGAACAATTTGTAAACATATTGGAATTAATTAATAAAGCAAAATATGTCACTGATTCCTGTCAGTATCCGATTCCAAAGGCAGAGGATATTCATCATTCCATAAAAATTTACTAAATACATGTTTGTGACAGGTTCATAAAGTTCCTTAAACTGAACATTACTCTTTTGTGATCTTCTAAAGATCATGGGAAGTACACAAGAGTAATCGGAGCCCTGATCCATATTTATCCAGAAATTATTTTCTCATTATGCCTGCTCACTCATCAAGTGAATGGCCACAACTTCAGACACAGCAGATACAAAATCCACTGAAATCAATGGTGACGATTTGCTGACTTCCACAGAATTTCATGAGTGATTTTGAGACTACGGTCATCAAAACAGTTTCTTGACATTCCAACCGTTATGATGGAAAAGAAGCAGGTGTTAATTTACAGTTGGACTATGCTTTCTCATACATCACCAAAATGAACCGAGTGTGAATTGAGTGTGTCAATGCAAAGTGAAAGTGATTTTGTGGACTTCAAAGAAGTTGCTTTTTTTTGGTAACATGACCTAGGACAGGACTCAGTTAGTGGAAGATGTCAAAGGGTAGAGAGCAAGACAGCTCTTGATTCAAAACTTAAATCAAGTATTTTAAGTTGCACTAAATACCTCCAATCATAGACAACATAGTTGCTTTCAAAAAAATATACACTACACACTTCCAATAATTTAGTTAAATACAAATATACCAAGCTTGGACATAAAAAGGCTCTTTTTCAAAATAAAATCTTAAACTGTAAGTGAATAAAAAAAATTAAAACCAAGGAAGATATTATCTAGATGTTTAGCAGATTAAATATATGTAAAATATTAACCTTTCAGTAATAGGCTGGACTAGAAATATTAAGGACAGAATACAAAAATTCAGCTAAGATGATGAACTGAAAACGTGGAGCGATAAATTAATTCTGATTTAAGTCAGCAAGAAAAGCTATCATTGGTTTATACCATGAGAGTTCAAAACTTCTCTGAATATTTTGGCAGTCTACTTAGATTCCACAAAACAAAGGCATAAAGCTCACATGAGTTTTTTGAAGGCATGTGGTATAGTATGCAGTCCTCATTTTTTATGTTTCATGTTTAGTTCTAAAAGATATTTCTGAATACATTCTCATCCTTTCATTCTTTCAAATAAACATGGTGACTTGATGCTGGCAACTCCTCAGGATAGGGTGGGACATAAACAGCCTAAAAAATTATTTTACTCTTTGGTGAGATAAATTGCTTCATCGGCCAAAATTTCCAGACTGCCACAGCAGGAAATGCAACAGGGTGGATGTACCTGAACAGTCTGTCCTAAGCTGTCTTAGTCATCCTTATGGATCAATTTCACTTTCAATTAAATGAGTTACATTACAAATATTTTCATATTAGCCACATAACTGGAAGCCAAGGCTCCAGTTAACTATGGGTGTTGTACTGGAATGTCCATACAAAGGGTAGGATTCCAGACTCAAAACACCAGCAGATTAAAGTAACAAATCAGTGGTTATTTAGTATTCAGATAAGTATGTTTTTAAGAAATATTTACCTCTTGAGATCTAGGTATCACTTTGCTATCTCTCTTTTGTACAACACGTTTCTCTCACCTGGTGGACTCCCGTGCCCTGCTGCAGCTGTAGCAATAGCAAAAGCAGAAGCCGGAGAAACTGAACAGTGGCTGTTGTCAGCAGTTTGTACTGTCAAGGGAACAGAGGGAAGTTAACAACTTCTACATACTTTTCATAATTTTCAAGTTAACCAATAATAATACTTAAAATCTTTACTAGCGTTTATACTTTGTGAACATTTTATGTTTTCATTGGCAGAAGACTTTATATTAAGGGAAATAAAAATATCATAATGATATTTGTGATTTAAGTTTTATTTCCAGGTCAGTATAATTGATATTTCTATGGAAAAAAAAAAAGTCTGAAGCACTTCCACGGTGAGGAACAATCAGTAACCAACAGAAAAAGAAAAAAAAAATTACAAAACCAATGGTGCAGAAAATTAACCTAAACAAAAAAATCATGTTAAAGAACTAAGCATGTTAACCAAATCCTGATAACTAGATCCACATATTTTCTCAGGTCACTGCCTAGGATAAGTACAGTTTTGCACAGTTTGTCTATAGGGACTGCTGGGAACATTGCTTCTGCCTAGTACTCAGATAATATGGCACTGCTCCCCACAGTTTCCAACTCCCAAATCTTGCCATCTCACCATAAACATGCCCAAAACTAGAAGATTACTATTGGTTTAAAATTAAAGTGTCTCAGCAACTTATTAACAGTTGAGAAGACTCTGCTCTGTTTTTGTCATTTTAATCCCCGGCATGAAATAACTGGAAATAACTAGAAATCTGGCCGGCATGAGATGGCAGCATTTCAAGCGTTCATGGACGTAGCTCTCAGCGCTGCTAATGATTTCAAAGAGCCACGTGAGAGCTTTTTGAGGAGCTCAGGCTCTCACTCTTCCTCTTCAACTGAATAATTTATTCAAATTTTGGAACAAATAATGTGACACCATCTGTAAATGTTCGGTATTGTACAAAGAAAGAGGCACAGTCACTCCCCAATGACAATAATGGTTGTTGTGTATTTCATGATTACATATGGTGTCCAAAATATATCCCTTTAGTAGCTGAAAAAAATCTGCCAAGTTCTTGAGAGTTTTGTGAGAAGAGGACTGACTCAATATTAGCCTGGAACTTGGGCACATCCTGCTTGAGCTATTTAAGAACATTTCATCACACCAAAGTCCCATATGCTTCCAAGTCTCTTGTTATTAGTGTACAAATTAGCTGGTGTAATTCACATTCTAAGGGCTTTTTTTTTTAAATACCTAAGAAATAAGGAAAATACAAGCAAAACAGATTATTCAAACATTATTCTTTTCTAATATCCTGCAAAGATTACAGCTACAGTATTTAAACTCTTTAAAGTGACTGACAGAGGCAAGAAACATCAGGTTCTTACCTCCTGCTTGACGATAGCGGAGATGACGTGGTGTTGAAGGGGATCTACATGGGGAAAGCTCTGCTGTATCCACTGCTGAGGTGCTTTCAGGAATTGTTCGGTCCACTGACACAGATTCTAGAACTGCTGCTTTAAAAGAGAATACATGTTAATACAGGGATGATAATTCATAATTTGCTGCTCTTAAACGTGTATGACATTATGTGATGTTATAATTATATAAGTCTATAACCACTTTAATGAGTAGATCAACATTTATATTAATTATATGTTATGTTATATTATACTATACTATACTATACTAAACTATATATTGTATTTTGTACTTATAAAGGATAAATGTTTGAAAATATCAAGAGGCCATAGGGAACTACAGCATGGGGCTTTAAGATACGCTTTTTTAAAGCAGAGTGTACTCAGTTCAGTTTGTCTAAGGTAGGGAGTGCCTCTGCAGGGATTACAGAGTGTATGGGTGATACAGGACTCTCAGTTTACAAACACCAAAAGACAGAGAGTCTGCAAGTGATCAGCTTTGAACAACCTGCACTGTACTGCATTGACAAAAAAGAGTATTGTACATCAATGGGAGTTTCACTGAAACATAATGTTTTAAAAAATGGCTATTAATTAATAGCACTTAATACCAGTGTTTCAATGCCAACCTAATATCACTAAATACCATCTAACACAAAGTTGTTTACATTTAATCTGTGGTTTGTAGTTGTTTTAAACAGTACTGTCTCTGGAACTTGCTACAAAACTTTTGCATTAAGAAGAGTCAGCAATAATTATCCTCTGGATGGAGTTAAAGGACTGGGAAAGTGTTGTGCCCGCAACATAGTCACACAGAAACTCATAAATAAAGAACTTGGTGAAAACCAGCAAGTTGTCAGTTTTAAAAATAGCTTGGATAAGACCACACTTTAAGTCAGCAGAATCTGCAGTGAAACACACGTAACATGGACACTTGAACTCACAGGTTTTATATGAGCTAGGGAAAATAATCCTTGTTGGATAACTATGTGTAATCAAAAACTACCCAATAAAATGGCCAAACAGCACTTGAGAGCAGATTACTCCATGGAGAAGTTCTTCTATCAGAAGAATAAGAAAGGAATGGCAGAAATACTACTTCTGAAATGAGGGGAAGTAAGTTGATAAGATATATCCTACATTTCATATGAATGGCAACTGCACCTGCAGCGTAAGTACTGTATGTGTAAAAACAAAAAACAACAAAAAAAAAGAACTTTGGAAAATAAAAACTCCGAAAGCAAACAAGAACTTTAGAAGTGGGCAAAGAAGATGTAAAATTCCCGGTGACATTCCAGGATGTAAATGGACAACATTCAAGTAGAACAACCACCACCATAATAATATATGCTGGGCAACAGAATTTTTGTGGTTATATTGGATTTAGGGTCAGCCATTGGTGTTTTTTGGAAATCTGGCAATACCAGAGCAATAGTATTAACCGTACTGGGGTGGTGGCTCCTGATTAAGTAGAACTGGTCTCCATACCCAGAAAACTTCAAAAATAAAGAAACACATTACATGTGATAGGAAACGTGCAGATTAGCGTCTTGTAGTTCTCCTACTAACCATTTCCATTCTCCTTGTGAGATTTCTTTTTAAACTTACTCCTCTTCCTCAACATGCTATATGCAGCTGGGTGACAAAAGGACTTTCCCCCACTGAGCAGAGCTACCTAGCTGCAAACTCCTCCAAACTGAGTGCAAACTGTTCAGAAAAGGGACTGGAGACGCTGCACAGACAGCCATTTAGCATTTATATGAGGTTCTTGCCATTTCCAAATGTTCCTCATGCTGCCCAGATGACACCTCCAGCTTTGACAGACTGGAATGCAAAACCAGAGTACCTCTGCAACAATGCCTAGTGCTAACACGAGGCCAGAATAACCTGTTCTTTACTACTCTGCTTTACAGTGTATAGCAAAAAAAGGTTATACCTAAGACTGCAGTTTACTGTGACCAATTCGTTTTAATGCATGGCCTGTATTCTGGGATATGCTGTGCTATCACATTGATTTGATTGTGGTTACACTAGTGCACAAGAAGAATTTGCCCAAATCTACATAGTAAATACTATATTTTATATACATATGTATCCATCATATATCCATCAGATATCCATCATATTTGAGAAGTCGTGGTACTCTGGTGAAGTTCCCGCAGACCCCCTTTTTAAAAAAAGGAAATAAGGAA
>NW_010097579.1:0-4949 GCF_000699245.1 Pterocles gutturalis
AGCTTGGGTCCTACCACCGTGCCCTGACCAAGGGACGGCTTCTCTGCAGCTCCCTTCGTCCCCCCGGCCCCCGCCTCGCCATCGGCGCGCTCAGCACTCCTGCCCTTTGGCTGCCCTCGCTCCCATTCCACGCGCTTGGCACACGCCATGTCCCTGGCTCCTGCCAGCTCCATGGGGCTCACTGTGCGGCTCTCCTGCCCCTTCACTCCGCAAGCCCTGGTGCTCACAGCAGCCAGGTTTTGGGGAGGAAAACATAACTCACCTGGACCATCTCGTGCCAGTGACTGGGCAGAATGTGGCACGGAGGATCAGCCCAGGTATGTCACAGGGTGTGTGATGGTTTCACCCTTGGCTGGGTCCCAACTCCACGCAGCCGCTCACTCACTGCCCCTGCCCTGGGGATGGGGGAGAGAATTAAAGGGGTGGAGGGGAAAAAACCCAAACAAACCCACTCGTGGGTTGAGATAAGAACAATTTAATAACTAAACTACAATAATAGTGAAAATAATAATGTACATAAATATACAAATGAGTGACACACAGTGACACTGCTCATCACCTGATGACGAAGGCTCAGCCCATTCCCGGCTAACGATCCCAGAGCAGGGAGACTCCTGAAACCACAATCCCAGAATGGAGATAAGAGCCTGAGCATCCCAGACCAAGAGCTGACCGAGGGAGGGAGATGACCTGGCGAGAGGGACCACCATGAGAGCACCAACCTGGAAATAGAGCTGACCCAGAGGCAGAAGGGCCGAGTTTCCAGAGAGCCCTTCCCTCCCCCCTGGCCATGCCGTGCAGGGGACGGAACAGACCATCGGCCAGTTTGGTCTCAATCCTAACCCTCAGCTCGAATCCCAGGCTGGTTACTGGGGCTGTGCTCCCTCCCAGCTTCTCCCGCCCCTGCAGACAACAAGAGAGGCTGAAAAGACCTTGGACCATCCTGGCAACAACTATAAACATCACCGCTATCAGCTTTCTTCTCAGCACAAATCCAAACCACAGCTTCTCACTAGCTGCTATGAAGAAAGTTAACTCTGTCCTAGCTGAAACCAGGACAGGGCACAACTGCACGGACAGCATGGGATCAGCCTTCCCAGAAAGATGTTGTGCCATCAGTGTGTGGCACTCAGGCGCCATCCACATGGAAGAGAAAAAACACACAGCTGAGCACATAGTCTTATCTACACCAGAACACCCAATGTGTATTTCAACATCCACCCAGCGTGGGGAAGGCGAGAGGCAGTACCGGATGGCCCTGGGGCAGGCGGGGGAGGCGGGTGGCCGCAGCAGTCCTGGTGCTGGGGTGCCAAAGCACATCCCAGCAGCAAACCCCAAAGGAAAGCACTTCAGGGTGAATGGGAACATGTACCGCGCTGGTGGGCAGGACAGAGATCAACCTACATCAATGACAGGAAAAGTCACCAAAATAGAAGTTTTGGAAGGTTCCAAAAGTGTTTGTAAAGTGGGGCCAAATTTGACTAATAGATTCAGCCAAAGTGGTGAAAAATAATTAGAAAAACATTGAAACGTGTCATTTTTAGTTGTTCTTCTTTTCTTGTATTTTCTAACTGCAACATTTCACTTTGGAAATGATGAAGCATTTTAGTTGCAGCAGGATCTTGGAGCCTTTGTCCCAGTGAAACAGGAATGTTTATTTGGTTTGTCACTTACTGACTGAGTTAGTGTCAGGAGGAAATCTCAGCGTTGCTTTTTCATGTCAAAAATAAAAAATAAAAAACATCCAGAAGAATTTATCCAGCAGTACAGGGCATTAGAAGAGGCCAACTAAAGGGCTGAAGGCAAAAAGCACCATTCCTGGCCAGATCCTCAACTCCCCTGCAGTCCAATCAGAGGATGGAGCCACGGGGGATTGGCCAACATGTGCAGAGAGGTGACAGGGTGACTTCAGGTGACAGGGGGCTTGGAAGAGAAGCGTTGCTCTCAGGAGCCTCTCCCCCTCCCAACCCAAAGAGCTGCCCCAAAACAGCCCGGGGAACAGCAGGGTTGAGGGCAGCGAAGGCTGGGAGGGACATCAAGGGCTGGGAAGGGACATCATGGGCTGGTGTGAAAAGCCCCCCCGAGCTCCCAGAAGGGGAGAACTGGGGCTGTCCCCCACATCCAGGGGTGCTGGTAAAAGCCACATCCTGCCTCTTCCGTCACGCTCAGCAACCTCAGCCAAGAAATCAGCCTCTCCTGTGACTGGTGCCTTGGCTTCATCTTATTTTAGGGTCTGATGAAGAGTTGGGGTCTTCTCCAAGCTTTACTAATGAAGGGCTGAGTGCCACAGCCAAGAGTCTCAGGATCTCCCGCTGCTTCCTCGCTCCCACCACTCCCACATGAGCCCAGATGTCCTGCATGTTTCCTTCCCTCGCCCCCTCCTCCATCAGAAATCCCTGCGCACACACCATGTACATTTTACAGACCCAAGGGCTCACCACTGTGGTTTATTATCACCGTTTCAGGACTGGTCGCTCCTGCTGTAGGTGGTACCATATCCACAACAGCCCCTGAACTCCAGTCCACTTCCAGTATGCTGAGAATTTGTCCCAAACCCACGCAGACCCTGCCCAAATAATGACCTTTAACTACTCCATCCGTGGGCCAAACGCTAAGTCAGTGCTCTGAGCAGCTCCAACTAGCCAAGAGGGAACTACAGCAAGAGATATTTTTCTAAATGCCATCACAAAGTCTGCCCAAAGCCTGGCTTAGCCATTTCCAAGCATTTGAGAAGCACATCTTATTTCCAAAGTGTCCCATCACAGATCTTCTTGGGACAGCCATGGCACGGTGGCTTTTGGAGGCTTGGTGCAGGGTATGGAGACCCCAGCGTGTGTCCCCACGAGCTGCTGGGAGGGGACCCAGACCCAGTGATTACAGCGGGGAGGGAACTGGGAGCTGGGGCATGAAGTTACAGAGGGGAAACATTTCAGTTTTAATCTTGGAAACGGCTTCCTAATAGTAGATTTATGAGCGATGGGAACTGTCTCCTCTGCAGAAGGCTGGAAGTGCCGTTGCACGGGGCTTTAAAAACATGACTGGATGACAGAGGAGTCAATAAAAGAGCAGCCAATAGACATGAGGAAAGGATTTTGCTTCGACCAGAAGATGGATAGGACCCGACGGTTCACTTCCAGCTCCAGAGCCCCTGCCCATCCGTCAGCAGCAAATCTCACACCTGCCTTCTGTGGCATTGCTCATTTACACAATCAACCAGAAGCATCATCAGAGCATTACTGCACTGCTACGAAAGGTATCCAAACAAACGTGACCCGCCCAAACACCTCTCCCTGCTCTCACCCTGCCGCAGCTGTGGAGGTGACCTCCTGGGGCTGCTATAGAACCTCATTTTTCAGCTAAAACCTGGCTGTAGTAGGCAGAACCAGATCCGACTTTTGTGCAGGAGCCTGTGGAAGGGGTATTTTCCTTAATACATGCGTCTTGTTTAACTTGGACCTTGAAAGAGCTGAACTTTTTCTGACTCAGTGCTCCCTGTATATAGATATATATATCTATATATCTCACACTTTCCTGTAATCAACCTTTCCTTTTTTCTGCCTCAGCCTTTCCCAGCGAGTTCCTGGGTATCGGTTTTCTTCAAAGCTGCTTTAGTGCTGGCAAAGGATGCTGAAATGATGGCTCTGGCCGTCCAAGCACTAAACTCACCCGCAACAGCCGTCCAGCTGCAAAAGCTTCACAGCTACTTGCTCCCCTGGTCCCGCTTCCAACCTCGGCATGACCCGATGACAGCAAGGGGTGAAAAAAGCCAAAGCAGCCGACAAGAGCAGCACCCCTCTATACCCAGAAGAGATTCCCCTCACCTCCTTCATGCACAACCTCTAGAAACACCAAGCTGTTGGGCTGCACGCGGCCAAGCCCCCATCACATTGGGCAAGAGCACAACACACAGAGCGCAGCTGGCTCCGACGTGGTGCCAGAGAGGCTGCGACAGAGCTGACGATCCCGGAGGGCTTCATGCTTCGCTCTCAGACCCTTCGCCAGGGTCTGCTGGGAAGCTTGCCTGAGGCTCAGCCTCATAAAACTGCTGAGCCAGTGCCCTGAGAAGGGATTAGATGTGAAAGTCTGTGACCTCAGCCATGTACAGAGAGTCAAAAGCACTCTGAATTCAGGCTTATTGCCCCACAAAAACATCAGTGAAATAATTTCATTAATCCCCAGGGCCTCTTTTCCTTCCTTCCCTCAGACAAGATGAAGCTTAAAATAGAATTTTGCATTCCTCCTATTTCTCTCCAAAACTAATTAATACCCAATCAGCCAAAAGCTCTTCTCACAACAGCCTGGCTTGATCATGCAACCTGCCCACCCTTAGCAACAGCAAAAACACCCTGCCAGGCTCCCAGCACCTCCCAAAAGGCAGTTCTGGTGGATCTAGATAAAAGCACACCACAGCAGCATAGAACAGGAAAACAATGAAAATAAAGTCCCATGTGCAGCCTTACCTCTGTCCCACGCGCACACACAACTCCTGTGCCCATAAACAAACTCAAGCCGCAGTAATCCTCCAGCACTGCAGCTCTTCACCAGCTTATAGCAGCCCCTAAAGGCAAAAACCACAAGTTACCTTCCACCTCCTCTTGCTGGTACCTGTGCTACAACATGGGGCTGAAAACGCCCTCCAGCCTGCTTTCCTGTGCTCAGGGAAACAAAGAGGTGACTTTTTTATTCTAATAAAAGGGCCTAGCAAAGCCTTGGGATTCAGTGCAGGGGATAGGAAAGACACACAGACGGGTCTTTCTTCATTTGGACTTCACGGCGATTTCTCACCCTCTTGGTAGCCCAGGCCAAGCATGAGTCAAACAACTCTGCAGAGGACAGAGCCTAACTGCAAAGGAAAGGATGCGAGCCTACGCTGGAAAGGAAACCTCATCCAGGAGAGCTCCAAGCACGTCACCCCATGAGGCATCAAGCCCCCTCACTACGAAATGTTT
>NW_010097580.1:0-42456 GCF_000699245.1 Pterocles gutturalis
CTTGCATAAATCTTAGTTGTAACTCACTATTTTGCAGTTTCTGCTGATCCAAATCATTAAGTCTTCTTTCAGACTTCTCTCAGAAAATTCCGTCTTTAACTCTCTATTCTAAATTATTGGGAGTTTAGCGGAGTTTCAGTAGCAGCATTTGGGATCACTAGCCCTTATACCATGATCAAAATCTAGTCCTGCAATGTTGCAATTTCATTAAATTTTAAATGCCTATATGATCTCCTACAATGGCTTCCTCTAGATGGTCTTATTTGGTAAAGCTGGTATTTATCTACTAATTGCAGAGAGCCATGGTCCCTTGTTAATATGGTGCACCCAGTATTATTTCGTGTAATGAAGGAGGTTATAGTACTGTGTTGTTCCTTGGTAACACCTAATAAAACAGCATAGACAATGATGATATTTTTAGCTGATGTTATATGGGGCTTTTAGCAGCACTTCTGCTGAAGGCAACATGTATGGCCAAGGTGGTGTGCAGCTGTTAGAAGTGTATGCAGAAGATGCATTAATAAAACTGTCATTAAAGATTAGCAGGGCTTTTTTCTGAACACTATGCATCAGCATCAGTTATTAAAATATTCTACAAGTAATCTGAATAAAACAATTGAGATAAAATGTAGGCAGGAAGGAGAGGCAGTGTCATACATCTGGATTACAAAGTGCTCCAATCTCAAAAACTAGAGTAGTGGGTTTTTCCTTTCTCCTGTTCTTTTTGTCCAGGCGAAACATACCCATTAACCTGGTCTGCTTTTTGGTTTTCATTTAACTTGGGTAAGTGTGGTGGTCTTAACTGTTCAACGACAACTTCATGGAGTTGCAATGGTTTTGTTATATATAAGGTTTATGACCAAGGAAATGCATGGATTTTCAGTTTAATTATTTTTCTCCTGAAAACCTGTGTTCATTCCTAGAAAGAGAATTCATCATGGATTTGCATTCATGATGGAGTTGCAATGGTTTTGTTATATATAAGGTTTATGACCAAGGAAATGCATGGATTTTCAGTTTAATTATTTTTCTCCTGAAAACCTGTGTTCATTCCTAGAAAGAGAAGAATTTAAAATCCCTTGTGTCTTTTCCTTTACTGCACCCTGCCTCATGTTGTGTGAGATTTTTAACCATTAAGTATTAAAATTTCCTGAAAAGTTTGTTAGTGGGCATTGCCATTTTGCTTTTATCATGTAGTGGTTACCCCATATGCTCTCATTTAGTGACTGACGTCTGCAACTTATAAACAGCCCTGAGTTTTGGTCTGTATTTAATTACAAAAAAACCCACTTCATTATGTAATTTTGAATCTTTGTAGAGGTGCTCATATATTTGTGCTTTTGAAGGAACACAGATTTCTAAGACTTGTACTTTTTTACTGAGCCCTCTTCATCTCCATTGAAGGCCTGAATTAAAATTAGGTGATCAAACTTTCCTAATTGCATGGTGATCTTCTGTGGTACTGAAATTAAAAAGCTATCATTTTGAAAGAAGAAAACTTGCCTGTGGTAGCACGTGTATGTTAATTCCTTCTGATTGTCTTTTGCCTCCTGAAAAAGAGAAGTAGAATTTTATGTGCTGTGAGCTCTAGTTGTAACTTGATCTCTGCATAAGAGAGGTGAATGTTTGCGGTAAGCCTGGCTTTCGTAATGAGGACCTGCTGTTCTGCATGAAACTCTGTCACAGCCAATAATAAACAGCACCCAGTTTCTGCTGTTCTGGTAGGAACAAAAAATGGCTGGGGAATCTTTCCTCTGCAACTGTGCCAGCAGCAGGTCCTCATTACCTGTCCACAGCACCTGAAAACTGATTTATCCCCCGATGGTCAGAATGCTGCCTAAGCTTGTTGTCTTTGTTGAATTTTTTTGAAAGGCAAAAATAAATATTTTCCTCTTTTCAAAATTATTTTGCTGGCACTCCCTGAAGCTGATTATGCTACTTTCGATCCATTAGATTGCTAATGGACTTTCTGGACATGGAGCCTGTGAGCTGTAGGAATTGCAAACGCTGCGATTCCAGCCGAGCTCCTGAACTGACAGGTAATCATCTGATTAGGAGGTGGGAAATCAGATTGTGATTTCTTTTGAAGAGGATTTGCCTTATTGTTCCTGCTTTTGCGGTAAATGCACAAGAGCCCACTTTCCATGTTAGAGAATATGAGAAGCTCCGTAATATCATTATGAATAATATCACATCCCTTAGTTTCTTCATTTTTCTGTGTGCTGTTTTCCTCTGGAGTGATCTTTGGCTACTCTGGGCTGCAGGAAGGAAGCATAGGAAAACCAGTAGAAGAGTGTTTGACCTAGAAGGAAAGGGTGAATCAAGATCTGAAGAGGGTACCCAGTTCAGGAAGACTGTCTTGGCAGAGGGAATAGAGGTCCTTATTATTGAATGTCTGTTTTTAATGACATCCAAAGGAACAGAGAAACTGGATGGGAAGAGACGGTTTTTAATTTATCTTGCAGTTCAGCATAGGGATTCGCTGGTGCAAGGACAGACAACTTGAGGCAAATTGTTTGGGCCTGTTCTTATTGACCTGAGAAGTCCTCCTGCTGACTCTTAGAGTAGGTAAATAGTAAAGGCAGGCCTGTGTGGAAAAGGTGATCCCATGTCACTTAGCTGCAGATGTTTATCGCACCTTGTTTGAGGATCACGACCACACCAGAAAAGAGCAGAGTCAGAATCGCTCCTGGGGCCCTCGAGGCTCCATCCAGGGCTCCATCTTAAGGCTGAGAGATGTATTCCCTTTATCTGACTCATGGCTGCTGCAGGCTTCATGATATGCTCAGAACCAAAAATTCCTTTAAAGATACAAACTTCATAAATCTTACATCCTGTAAACATCCTGGTTCCTGGAGTACCAATTCCAGGAACATTTCAGGAAATACTATGTTACAATAATTTTGAGTCCTGTAGACCTGTTTTCTAGCAAGGAAATTGAATTAAAAGAGGGGAGAGTTAGATGAGAAACCTCTGTTGGGACTAATTAGAAATATTTCTGAATGGAGCGAGTTAGATGAGCTAAAACTATGCAAAGCCATGGCTGTCCAGCTTCCAGAAAACTGAGTGAGAAAGGAAATGAGAGACTGTCCCCAGAGACTATTTCTTTTGGAAGGGGAGAGAAAACTTCATGGTTGATGGAGACTGTTTTGTGCCATTGCTTCTGTGAAAGGAGTTTGTTCCTGCTTTTGTTCAATGGTTCAAAAATATTGCTTTTCTGCAGCAAATCGCTAAAGCAACAGACACCAAAAGGGGGAGAAAAGATCTAATTCTGTGCCAGTTGCCACCAGATTTGAGATCTGCCTTCTCTACCACCAAAACCAAACTGAGGCAGTGCCATATGCTGGAATGGACAGCAAATCACTAAAGCAACAGACACTAAAGGGGGAGAAAAGATCTAATTCTGTGCCAGTTGCCACCAGATTTGAGATCTGCCTTCTCTACCACCAAAACCAAACTGAGGCAGTGCCATATGCTGGAATGGACACAAACTCTCAGGCTGCAGATAAACATAGATGGTCTTGGTTTAAAGTGGGAGGATTTGTGGGTGGGGATGATTTTTTTTTTTAATTTTATTTGAATTTCAGAAAGGAGCAAAGAGCTTATTGTGAAGATACATCCATCTTTCCCCCTCACTTTCTCAACACATCCAAAAGGAAAAGTTTCTGGAGATATAGCTTAGGATGAGAGCAACATTAAGACTTCAAGAAATCTCAGCTCAAATTAACGTAAGCATATGACATCTGCATTACAACAAGCTATTTCTAAACAAGAGGCTTTTTTAGCTTGATTATGTAGTCAGTGTTCATTTCATAGTGATATATTGATTTCATTGATGAGCAATGTTTGATATGAACAGAATATCTTTAATGCAAGTGTTAAGCTCTCTTATAAAGCAAAAATTGTCTCGCCAAAGGCACAAATGAAAAAGACTGCCAGGCTTAGGGGGGTTTCCCTCTCTTGAAAATATTGAAGCCCATCTGCTAAGATGCTAGAAACTTCATAGAGACATCTACTTTTTTCCAGTTAACAGGAACAGCAACATCTGTGTTTCCATTTACGAAAACTCCAATAGTGGAGAATTTGGTGAATTGTGCCTTAGCCTGGGAGAAATGCAGGATTTGGGAGATATGAGAATTTGAGTTAGGTTTTTTTTTATGAACAGGTTGGACAAAAAGCGCGTAAGTTTGTCTTATGCACCAAGAAGCTGTTTCATATCCCTGAAGTGCATTTTTCTTGATTGAAAGGGCTGGATTTTTATCCTGATGTTTTATTTTTGTGATTTGGAAAAAGAAGGCAAGGAAAGTGTTGTTCTGGATGTATCTATATTTTGACTGGAAAATTCAGTTTGATGCTGAAAAATATTTCTAACAGTAGTCTCCAAAGCTGAGTTCCATTTTTCACAAGGCAGTTTTCACATTGTTTGTCAATCTTATCAGCATTGTGTTTCCACCCCCTTCCCTTTGACCCTCCTCCCTCCAGAAAAGCACAAATACTCCTCCAAGTCTTTGACAGTGTTATTCAGTACAGGGAGTTTTATACAATGTGCTTAATGTTCATCTGTTCATCTCTAATGGCATCTTAATTTCTTAAAAGCATCTGAACTGAAAACTTATACAGTTTTTATTTTTATATGTTTCATGATGGAAGAATCATCTGATGGTAACTCAGACTTGCTGTGATCCCTATTGGCTATATTCATAGAGGCTTTAATATGATTATCTTAATCTTTAGGGGGATTTGGGTAAGCGTGAAATATTCAAATGAACTGAAATTCAGAAGAGCTTTTCATAATTCTTTGTTCCTGAATTTTTCAAGTAACTGGACCTCTATCCGTTAGTGTTTCTACTTCGAACACACATACATCTTGTTTCTCCAGAAGCAGCACTTCAGTGGAACAGCCAAGAGTTTTGAGGACTCACGTCCAAGACTTAGAAATTTGACTAAAGGTGTCATCATCTCTTAACTCCATATTTTCACAAGGAAGAACTTTTCTGAAATACTGTATATATTTTGCTGAAGTCATATCCTAGTGTACAAATATTCTTAGCTTTCTCTGTATCGTGCCTTCCAGTTTGGGTATCTCAGTGGTCTAGAAAGCTTAGTTTTCCACAAAAGTTCCATTATGTTAATGGTACTATTTATATATATGTATTTTAAAATTGTTTTAGTGTGGTTCATTTTCTTTCAAAAACATGCATCTAGGTCTTTGGAAAATTCTTTCAGTGATGGGTGATTCTTGAGTGTTACACTCCAGGAGCTGGAGCAGCTACACAAGACGACCAGTTCTTTGATATTTTTCTTATATGGTTTGCAGTAACTTAATTCACCTGTAAGTTTTTTTTTTCCTATGGATATCAGTGACTTACAAAGTGTATACAGGCATACTTGTGCTTATTTAATTTGTGCAGAAAATAGAGAAGTATCATTTTTATAATAGAATAAACAACAAAGCAACCAGCACGGAAAATTCTGTCCTTTTGAGAGCCCAGCAGCTTCTCCAAATGTTGTTGGAGGAAGACTTTTACCCTTTTTTTTTTTTTAATTTTTTAAAAATATCCCAGTTCCCCATCATATCTTTGCAATGTTAGATACCATGGACAATGTTCCCTGTGTGAAGGCTCATAGGGGTTTTCTTATAAAACTGTGACTGTACTTTGAACATCTGTAGAGGAGCTCTTCAGAAGGTGGAGGCGCCGGTTCCTTTTGTGAGGCATCAGAGAGCGCTTGAGCTGAAGAGTCTGCTTTTCCAATACTGCACAGTTTTGAGCACTGGCTTAATTTCTGTGTTCTTTAGTGTACTTCATTATACTTACTGCAGTTTGCATATGTAACTGGCCATAGTTTAGAGAGAGAAAGTTTCTATTAAATAGGTTAACCACCTAACAGCACTTGACTTGCAATCTCAACTACAAAAGAAACAGATAAGAGGGGAAAAAAAGCTTAATGCATAAAACAAATGTAACATACAAAGTAAATGAAAAATACAAAGGTGAAAGATTAGTTGTTCTCTCAAATCCCTTCAGTTCTAATAATGTGTTTTTAATACCACAGGAAAAGTAGTGGAGTCCTTATATATGATTTTTGTCTTGACTCTGCTCTTTTGTTACCCCTAAAACACTTGTGGTGTTTGTTTGAGAAAATCTTCTTACAAGTTATTTAATGTATTTATTAAAATGACAGTACGTTTCCATACTTTATTATGATGAAAGTTCTGTTGGCTGGACTGTTCTTGTACGGCATCCAGTAAGTGTTTTTGTGTTTCTGCATCAGTGGCGTATGGGATTTGCAATAATGGATGTCATAACCCTCTGCTGAAGCTTTGGAAAGAATTGGCCATCAATCATAATGTATAGTCTTTTCAATTTTAGCTCCTAGTAAATGTGTTTTCTTCGTTATTTGGAAGCTATTATGCTGTCATTTAAAAGCACAAGAGAAAGGGGAAAAAGCCCTTTTAATGAGACTTTGTGCACTCTGTTTTTTAATAACAATGGATTGTTTCATGTTAAATTTAAAGCATGTAGTCCCTTAGCAAATAGGTTTTTAGTTGGTTCATATAATCACCAGCAGTACAACTGGAATATGAGCATCTGCTCTGATCCCAGTTTTCAAACACAACAGAAAGGACAAAATACTTTCCCTATTTTACGCTTTGAAAAGTCAAAACTTTCTTCCTCATGTAATTGCCCTTGCAGATCTCATCAGTGATGGTTCACATGCTGTGTTTCACAGATCAGAGAGATTTCAAAGCTTGCTTTCTGATGAGTAAGAGCTTCTCTAGCCATCATCACCGAGCCAGCATTGCTTTGCTCTAGCTCTTGCTTTATCGCTTTATCTTCTTTACTGATGCTTAACTCACCAGTTTAGGTTTTTGTACTGCCGCATAGCACAGTGGGACCTGGGCAGGAAAGTTGTTGTTTGCCTTTGATGTTTCTTTTTCTCCCTTTTCAGGATGAATGCACAAGTCTTCAGGGTTAGGTGTGATTGTGGTGTAGCAGTTTAAAATTGTTTTTAAAAAAAATTTCATTTTTAGGTCACTTTGGTAATTAATTGAGATAGTCAATATATTGTAACAAAGGAATCAAGCCGACACACTATGAGATAAACAGCTAATTCTTTAAGAGCCTTCTAGACATTTTAGTCTGTTCCCAGATTTATACTTAGGAAAAGTTAATTTAAGACATTAAAAAAAAAAAAGCTTCATAAATATGACCACATTCCTGTCAAGTGTGCGCAGCTTTCATGACTTTAAATGTTAACATCTGACAATATTTCCACAATTTTCACTTATTGAATCAAGTCTGTTATATTGATAGACGTCCACACTATTCAAGAAACTTTCATGGAAAACTATTATATGGCATTTAACTACAACTGTTCCTTACAGTACAATCAAAAAATATCCATTTTTCTCTAACAACTTCACCTTTGTTGTGAAGTGCTTATACAATTTTACCTTAGTTTCTTATTGAGGAAACATCTGCACAATATCTTGTTTTGAAAAAAACTTTTCTTTTTAAACCTTAGCCTAAAACTGCAGAGCTGCTATTGCAGCAGTGTTAGAAAAGTTCTTTCTGTCATGGTTTTCTTACTCTCAAATATCTGAACAAACTTAATGATTTTCACAAAGCACTGAATTCTTCAACTACTAATGCAAATAGTAGATACTCATCACTTTGCCTAGAAGCAAACAAACAAACAAAAAAGCAAATTGTGTAACACACAAGAAAAAAAACTATTTGGACCAACACATAATTGTTTCTTTTTAAGCAGGCTTTCCTTCTGAAAATACTGAAAAAAATATATATTAAGACCGGTTTGTTTCTTTCTTTATCTTGAGTGCAAGTTTTCCTTGCCTTGCAATATAAAGGTAGCCATGGTAACTTAACATTTTAGTCATCTCTTTGCAGTGCATTTCTTAAGAGTACGTAGAACCTGTACTTGATGAGTGAACTAATTAGTTCTGCTTTCTTTTAAATACTATTTCAAGATAACTGTTCTTATTTAAAAAGAAATAAGTGAAACAAAAATGCCAAATCTCTGAAGGACACCACAAATTTGTGTTTGAAATTTAATTGCTAGAGCCACCTGACTGAAAGATAGGGTTTTTCTGTGCTTATAAAATCCTCAGCTTTCCTGGAGATCCAGGGAAATCCCGTGGCTCTAAGGAAGCGCCCATATTTCATTGAATTGTACATCATCAGCAGTTCTGCAGGCACTGGCCTTTTGGCAGATGCAGTATCTCGGAGAATGTTACAAGAACACTTGTGTTAGTGGTGACTGCTGGCTCTGCAACAAGCCGTGCCAGGCTCTTCTCTCAGCGCTCTCAAGTATTTTTTAGCACAGAATGAAAACAAATGTTGACCTCTTCCCCTAATCTGTAAACAAATTTTGATTGCTGTATTTATATGCAAAACAAATATCTGTCTGTAGTAACGGTGTTGGTGGTTCTGCTGTAGAGGAAGCTTGTCAAGACTGAAAATGAATCTTTTTCCTTTGGATTTTGAATGTTCCAAAACACTATGGAGTGAAAAGGGGTTTGATAATGGGCTTTGGCATTAAGTGGTACTTTGGGGTTGTACTTTATGTATGTGGTGCTTGCCAGGTGACTTTATTTATCTGTGCATTCGGATATTATTAGTGAAACTGACTGCTATAAATATTGAACACAATCTGTGGTCCTCTAATCATTTAATTGATCCTTTCAGCAAACTCCTTGCACAGAGGTGTGTCCCGTGTGCTTCATGTTCTGTAACTTCACTCCACCAGCATCATTGCTTGAAGTAAGACTTATGGGCTACGATTTCCTGGATCCTCTTTTAAGACCTTGTACCTGGTGGTGACCTGACCTGCCTTCTTGTCTTCTGGAATGTCCCCCAATCTCCGTGACGTCTCCAAGATTATGGAGAGTGGCCTCGCAATGACATCAGCCAGCTCCCTTTGCACCCTCGGGTGGATAATGTCAGGGCCCATCGCTTTGTCAGGGTCAAGCTCCTGTGGTAGTTCACACACCAACTCTTCCTTCGCTGGCAGCGTGTCTGTGTTTGAACGGGTCACTCAGGCATTCATAGGAGGGAAGTGGAAGGATGGGGGACTTCAGAGGGGCACAGCTGCTGCAGTTACCAATGTCAATGCAGAGGTGTTATTTTAATGCAGCAGCTTGGAAGCTGGGAAAGATGGCTCTGTGGCAGTAAGCACAGAGAGTTAGAGTAAGCAAAGTGCTGGATGAATATTTGAGTGTGGAGAGTTTGAGGAAGCAAAGGCTTTGTGCACCTGGTATGCCTCTTCTCAAAGCCAAAAAATACGCTTGGTCTCACATGTGGGTTATGTCAGCATTTGTAGATGTTTCTTGTATGTTAACCGTCGGGAAAGAAGCATAGTTCTTTATCTGCAATTGTACTTGTGCAAGGAAGCATGAATTTAAACAGGACAGCAAATACATCAGCTTTGATCTTTCATTTTTTTAATACAGAAGAAAAATATTTGGTTCAAATCTTCCACAAGATTTATGGCCAGACTGGTCAGGAATCATTGTAAGCGCTGTGTTGAGTGCCAGGCCCCACGCTTCCTAAGCTCACAGAGCAGCTGAGCAATTTGACTGTGCTTTTTGCAGACTAGCTGCCTGGGATGTAGCCAAATCACACAGAAATCACACAGCCAGTTTCTCAGTTTTGGTATGTAAATAAAGGAGGGTTGTGTCCCTAAGTACCAGCCCCTTAGACTAGAGGGAAAACAACTAAGAGGGGTTAATGAATGAATTCCCTAAACCACAGTGCACTAGAAGAGGAGGTGGGAGTGGGGAAGAATAACTTGCTTTTTTTTTTTTTTTTTTAGGGGAGGGGGCACTCATTACATGTAGTCAAGGGGAGAGAATAATCTGAGAGTCAAAGACCCTTAATTATGTTTTTACTTAGTATGAGTTTTGTTTGTCTGACAGATCTCTTTGGCAGCCATGCAAAGAGGCTCTGATATATTTTAGGGATGTTTGTATTCAATATGTGAACTATTACTCACATCTCTAGACAGAGAGTTCACACACAGAAATGAAAATTCACCTGCACTTCTCTGAGGTGAAGGAGTCAATCCGCAAGTGGCTGCAAACTGTATGTATGTACAAGAACTTTGGATTGCAGAAGAGAGTGGTAGATGCTGAATGTGCAGAATGGCTTAATTTCCTGTGTGCAGGGCTGAGCAAGGTTATTAAGAAGCCCTTTCAAGTTTACGATTTTCCCCAGGGAAACTCCAAAAACACAGCTGCTTAAAAGGGGAGAGAGAGAGATAAAGGAAGAAGGTAACAATAAAAAGGGACTGAAATGGGCAGATGTTGGCTATGTGCTGCATAGAAGCTGGAGGCAATATTTTGTAGAAACCTGAGGTGAGGTGAGGTAGTGGCAGAAGGAAAACTTGGGTCCTCCTCCTGTTCGTCAGCGCTTGCTCTTGCTCCTGATGCCTTACTCAGACTTGTTGCAGGTGTAGAGAGTTGCTGACACACGAGAGAATAAAGGCTGTGAGTGCTGAGCTAGTGTTGAATCAACAGCTACAGCTGAGAAAAGGAAGAAAGTATGGATTTGTTCTGACTAGTGATGATTTGGGGAATCTGCATATGTGAAACTTTTGTTTGATGACCTTCCTGCATCGTTGGAGATACCATTGTGAGTGGGATCCACTAGCTGCTGTCTAGTGCACCTAAAGGCATATTGCTCTGGAGGGAGAGGGGTGTTTCTGGGGGGAATAGCAGCCAAAGTAAAAAAAAAAATAAATGTATATAATAGTTTGGGATAGACAAAGCTTTTAAAGGGATAAAATTTCTAAGAGACTTTCTAGAACTCTTCCAAAACAATTAATGAGGAAAACCCTAATGTGATGTAGAAACTGAGGAGAAAGCAGCATACAGATCAGGATGCGTGTAATTTTTGAGCTGTCTGAAGTGAAGCAAAACGATTCAGGAACACTTTGCAGAGTAAACATTTGCTTTTAGTAGTGTCATATGTGTCCCTAAAGTCCTAAAGACTTGAGAGTAGGGAACAACTGGAGCCAAATAGCCATACAGCTCCTCTTTCATCGAGAGGCAGCAGAAACAGTCTGCTCCAGAGCAGCTGCAACCAAAGACAGAGCTTACTGAGATCTTGAAAAGATGTGGCCATATGGGTCTGGCATGCTGAAACTTAAACTTAGCTGTTAGATGATGCAGAGAAGATTGCCAAAAGCTGTGTTACTTCTCTACAGCAGTCGTTGCTCTTTAGGATTATACTCAGCCTCTGTACATATGTAAGTGCTTCTACTCTTACACTATGTATCTAAAGCTATAGGGAAAAGAGATAGGAAGTGAGTTTGTGCTGAGAACTCTGATCCAATTAAGTAACTTTTTGTATATGTTTTCATTCACAGCTGGGGAAAACAGCATAATTGGAAATTATGAACTAGGATCTTCTCCTGCTGCTCTTGACGTAGAGGAATAACCTGCCTTTTCCCCCTGGGCTTCCCAGTGCCAGGTGGGACAATTACTCTGTCCTTTGTTCCTGTGTTGGCTCTGGCATGTCCCTCTCTCATTCCAGCACTTGGTGTATTGTCATTTTATGTGCTAAAGTCTAAATGGCAATTATAAATAAAACAATGCTCAATTCGTACAAAATCTAGAAAGACTGTGAAACACTGACGTAGAATCTGTTCCCATCCTTGATGTGCTGTCTTAGTGAAGATGGTGTGCATGTACCTGCAACTGCTAAGGTGCAAGTAAGAATGATTCTCCTGTGTTTGGTTCAGATGCTAGCATACTTAAAATTCCCCTGAATTTTTTTTTGAGAGTGTGTTCTATGTCTTCCTACAGTTTGATGCTGTTAGAGGAAGGCTGTAGTATGAAGTTTAACTGTATTATGTCTGCATGATGTCAAAATCTTGGCTGACTTAGTTCCTTGACCAACTTAATTATTTTTATGAAGAATGCCGTGTAGTGTCGCAAGCAATGAGATGCTTGAATTCTGTCTCTAGAATGAGAGATTAAAATAGTTATTGCTATAGTGTCAGTTCAAAAAAGACCCAATGTCAGTAAGTATCTGAGAAAACAAAGAAGAGTAAAATAACTAAAGATGTATGTATAGTACATTTTACCAGATTGAGCTTCCGCTAGTGGCTGATATTATTTGGAAAAGGTAGAAACACTTCAGGACAGACTTTTTTCGCTTTCTAGAACTGGAAAGTTTCATAACCTACACTGCCTTTTGAAATGTGTACCAAATAGTATCACGTTTTTAATTTTTTTTTTTTATTCCTCTTGGTTTTTCATATAAAGAATATAGGGAAATGGATTATAGAATAGAGTTGCTTTTAAAGTGGCCTAATGAATGTAAACAGGAAGAATCCTGTTAAACCAGCTGCTTATCAACCCACATGGGTTTGCATATAATACATTTGTTTTGGAAAGATTATAAAGGAGGAAAAAAAAAAAAGAAATGGGGGGGAGGTTTCTTGCATGAAGATACATCTATAGAGACATCCTGGGGAAAAAAAAGTAGTGAGTTTTGGTTGGTTTGTGGTTTTGTTTTGGGTTTGGGGTGGGTAGTTTTGTGTGTGTGTTTGGTTTGTGGTTTTTTTTTTTTCTTAATAGGTCTACTTTTAAAATGTTTGAAAACTTGAAAAGTAGAACAGAGATACTAACAATATCACAGTGTCTTTGTGCAGATAGTGGGATTAGATAATACTTGTGTTAAGTCCCATTGCTTCTGCAGCGTTCATCAAATTTCAGATGATAGGTAAGCCAAAATTTTGAAAAACCATAGATTCTGGGCCTCATTTTTTGAACATTCAATAAAAAATGCTGTGAAAAGATAAAATGTAAAAAAAAAAAAAAAAAGATTATTAATCATGAAGTATTTTCATTATTGGGTTAATTAGCTTACAGTTCTTTAGCAGAATAATTATCTGAGATTCATTTAAGCCTGGAAACACCCAGCACTTCTGGAAATGAATTAATCCTTCTGAAACTTCCAGACTTCAGGATAAAATTTTCTAGAGTAAAAACTGAAGTGTCTAGTATGTTTATAAATAACTGCTGGCTGAAAATACATTTTTGTGTAGCCACTGTGCTGTGATTACAGCCCATATAACCGTGAGAAATCATTCCTTCCTCTATTCGAAATTTGTGCCTCATACTTCTTTGTATCAGGGAAAGGGTTTTCTGACCTGTAGAAAGAGTCTGAGGATGGAGAACTTGCTCATCAAAGAGTTATAACAGCGTAGGGCACAAGAAATTGGCTGTGTTGGTATTTGAAGATGCAAAACCCTTCTGTGCAAAGGGCAGATTTTGTCGTAGTGCGCTGCTCCACTTCTTGTTGCTATACCTCATGGAAAATGATACTCAAAAATTGCCAATAGTCGCAAAAGCAGTCATTCTTGACAGCGGAGATGCGTATAAACAGGAGATGTAGTGGAAGTAGTTACCTGCCAAATGAGTGACCTTCAGTTTAATATGCGGTTGTCTGTATTGATTTTATCTTACAGCGTGTTATTGAACAGAAAAGCAAGATGAGCCAAAACCCCCTTATTGTTCCTGAATGCTGCAAGACTCCTTATGTGAATAAGGGGACTGGGAGGTGACTCTGTAAAAAGAATATTTAGCTGGGTTTTTAGATCATCTGCCAGATTCTAATCTCTGTAGGCATAGAAACAGGGTTTTTTTTTTCCTTGACAGCCACACATCTGAAATTAGAGTTTAACTCCTACAGTTGTCAAAATAGATTTTCTGTGGTGTCAGAGCTTTTTCTAGCATCAAAAAGAATATTCAGCTTAAGTTTCATCCCTGTCTTATGAAGACTTAGGTTAGATTTTTATGTGGGCTGATTTCTTATCTTCACTTAGAAGACTAAGTGTAGCTTTGTATGCCCCCCAATTATTATAATTTCTCCTAAAGGAAAAAGAGTTTAAAAACAGTTTAGATGATGTAGGCCATTGGACATACTTACCCAGCTGTAATACGTTTGTTGTCAATCAATGGCTGGTAGTCTAGATATCATACCAAATTCCAACCTAAGGACCACCGAGGCAGTTGAAATCTCCTGGGCTAATGTAGATCAGGATGAAGATTGTTATAACAAGAGGATATACTGCTCTGCCAGGAGAAATTTCTAGAGGTAGTTCAGTGAATTTATAACCTGAATATGGGTAAGGAAAATTTCAGTCTTCAATAATTTTTAATAGAATTTTTCCCTTTTTTTTTTTTTTTTTTTTCCCCTTCTTTTGCCTTCACTATTCCCAACTTTCTAAGAAAGTACAGCTTGGAAATACACTGATTTAAAAAGCTAAGATGATGCTAAACACTTTACTCTCAGTACAAATTGTACAAATTTTATCCCATGAAAAGATAAAGCAGCTTCCTAAATTCCCATTTGGGACTGTGCTATTTGTATGATGTGTTTGGTATCCGGAGAGATAGATATAGGGAGGAAAGGTCATATGAAAATATTACAAGAAATAAAAAATTTTCTCTCCCTCTGAAATCCAAATTCTTGACAACAATGGACTTTTAAAAATGTGAGGAGAGGATAGAGACTACATCAAACATTATGCAACTACAAGTGTGAAAACAGTTTAGGTAAAGTAGGAAGACCACTTATTTAATGCCTTCAACTGACCACTAGGAAATTATATTCTTCCACTTGTGTTAAATTTCCTGGACATCTTACCTTTCCCACAGTAAAAATGGGAGTGTTTGTTTTTCTTATTTCCTTCACTGTGGGCAATTGAAATTTATGCATCATATTAAGCTCCCCTCCAACATTCAGAGTCAGTCCATTTGAGATCCTACCCAAATTTTCTGCTTTAGAGGAAGAAGGGCAGGTAGATGTCTTTGTCATCTTGTCTGTCATCCTGCTTCAAAGCTGTACTTTTTCGTCTCCAGCAGATGAGTACATAACTGCTCTTAAACATCTCCAGTTCTGAAGTCTTTGCAGCATCCTCAGGGAAATTTATCCTGAGCTTAAGTGTTCTTACAATTAGAAAGATTTTCCTAATATCTAAGCTAA
Organism: Pterocles gutturalis; assembly: GCF_000699245.1. Lineage (NCBI taxonomy): Eukaryota > Metazoa > Chordata > Aves > Pterocliformes > Pteroclidae > Pterocles > Pterocles gutturalis. The sequence goes on from NW_010097580.1 coordinate 15,018, forward strand.
ATCTCCTTAGCTGTAAGTTAAGCTCATTAATTCTTGTGGCATGCCAAGTAAAAACGGTGAACAGATTCTTTCCTGCCTTTTAGTGCATTAAGACTACTATCAAATCTCCTCTTGATCTCTGCTTCTTCTGTAGGCTAAACATCAACAGTTTATTTATTTAAGCTCTTCTTGTAGGACAAAATGAGGACCTTTGATAATTTTTTTTCTTTTTATTTTTTACTATTTTTGCAAATTCTTCAACTTTTTCTTGAACAGTAGTGATCAAAACAGATGCAGTATTTCAGGTGATATCTAGCTGAACCGTTATTTCTGGAACATAGCATACTTTCATGCCTCCCAGGAAACTGTTCCCTTTCTTGTAAGGGCATGACATTTTCTGAGTCATAAACAACTTATGATCTGCTATAACCTTCTGATCAAGTCGAGAATTCTTATTTAGCTGGCTATTCATTTATTTTCTTTGTTCCTCTAAATTTCTTTGTTCCTTTTGAATTGCCTTCATTTTTCTAGATTACTTCTCCAATTAGTCATAATTTTCTGGGGAAGTTTTGGGGGGAGTTTGTTTTATTCTGACTGCTTTTGTGTTCTTGTAGAACTTCCTGCACTCCTCTATCTTCTCCACAAGAGAGTATGTACTCTCTATAATCCTGTTACTGAAAACATTAAACAGTATGGGAACCAGTGCAGACAGAGAAGGAACTTGACTTGATCCCTGTCTAATGTTGGACACCTAAAAAACATAGAAAATTGTTTTCTGTCCTGTATTAGTACTGCATCAGGATTAGATTAATCAAGTTCACAGGGATTTTTGTTTGGTGGCTGCAGATGTTTAGTTTACTTGGGGTTGGTTGGTTGGTTGGGTTTTTTTTCAAGTTTCCCCATAAGAATGTGCCAAGAAGCTTAAAAGTCTGAGGATGTTTAACATCTATCTTTTTTTCTTCTTCTTCTTCCCTTTTTTTTTTTTTTTTTTTCCTGTTTTTCATATGCCTGTAACCTTGTTACAGAAAGAAGTTAAATGTATTTCTGGTGACTGCTTTTTGCCAAATCTGTTCTGACTGTTTCTCATCATCTAGAAGTTTACAACTACTTTGATTATTTGTCTCAATATTTTTCCAGGAAAGTAAACAGACTTCTCTGTAACTGTCTGATGCTTATTTTCTCTTGCTTTTTAAATGCAGATAGGCACAACATTTTACCTTTTCTGTCTGTACAATGCTTCACTGTTGTCATGAGTTATAAATGATAATGAATTTCGACATTGCCTCAGTCAGTTCTCTGATTAACTAAATCCACCCCAGCTGTTTTGAAAATACCTAATTTACCTAAATAGTCCTAGATTGTTCTTTCTATGTTTTGGAGAGATTCTATTTCGCCCTGATTCATTGGTATTAACTGTATTGGCAACTTGCTTGCAATTATGTCAGTAGTGCATACTGAAACAAAAAAAGAGATTAAACATTTTGCCTTTACTCTTTTTCTTCTTTCTTGCTTTCTTTTCCATACAGTAGTAGATCACTAGATTTTTTTTTTCACCCTGTGTGTGTGTGTGTCCCTCTTATTACTAATACACTTTCAGAATTATTTCTGTTAACTCTTGTGTTACTTGCTAGTTGTGTCCGTGTGCTCTTGGATTTTAGACTTCATACCTGCTCCTGTGCTATCCTTTTCTACTTGTCCTTGGTAGTTAAAAACATTTTAAAATTTCTGGCCTTTGAAGTAAAAAATAAATTTGTGGTTTAGGGAGGTGTCATTTTGACAATCTTATGTCTCACCTGCACACTCTGATAATCTGTCTCTGTCTTTTTTAGTAAAGAAGCTTCTGGTTCCCCTTTATTATTAATTTTTTCTCTTTAATGGTAAAATTTGTCAGTTGGAGGTCTGGCAATTCTTTAAGCTTATTCAAAGCATATTGAATTCTGCTTTCATGAAACCTTTGATTTTATTTAGTTGTATTCCCTCTTTCCTTTCAGCATGACTGTCAGCTACTGTCTTGTGGTAACTCTATGGGTAAACAGCGGGAGGGTTACTAGTACTGCGGTATGATGATACTTGGGAACTAATTTCCTCTGTCACAGGTGACTGGGGACCTGTTTGGGCTTCAGGGAAATGTGTGAGCTAGGTGATTTCTGAAGGAGTGGAAAAGGGTTTGGGAGGGTTGAAGTCTGTAGGGGAACTTAGGAAATGCATGTGATGGGACAGAGGGTTAAACGCTGGGATCTGTTTGCATCATCTGACTAAAAATATATAGGAGTTTTATACTACGTTTCTCTTGGGAGATGCTTTCTTTTTTTCCTTCTTAGAAGCTTTCAACTTTTCATTTGGGTGTGTTTTCCCCTCTTTGGCTGTGGAACATGAGTCTTATGAGGACACTATTGAGTTGGCTTTATGTCATAGAGGAAAATATCTGCAAAAGAAGGATGAAGGGAAAACATGAAAATAATATCCACTTCTGGTCCACACATCTTTTAAGGTGGTGTTGAGTTGTTTTAATGTATTTTTTGTGTTGATTACTGTTACCTATAGCCCAACATCAGATTATCTAATAGAAGCTAATATCCTACGTTACAGAGAAACTTTTTTCTGAAAAGTCTGGATGCAAAAAGCAGGACTGATGTTTTCACTTTAAGAAGCCTTTCATTTCAGGGTCTTGCTAACAAAAGGTTTTACACACTGATTTTCCATTTTTAAGTGTATAATTCAAATTTTCTTGCCTCAGAACAATTCCGTTCCCTTTCCTATTGAAGTTTTTGTAAGACAATGTTAAAGTAGATGGGTAAATGAGTTGGTAAAATTACTACTGAAAGGCCACTGAGAACACACCAATTTCAGCCATTACTTGTAGTTTCTCCGTTTTGGGAGAACACAGAAGACGTTGTCTGTATAAGCTGAGGATTTATGTCACAGGAGTATAGGTTTTTTTCAGTGCTTTATGTGAGCTACATATTAAATGTATTTGTTGTATGAAATATTATTCCAAAAGGTCTCTGGTGGAGACTGTCTATTTATTCTTCCTTCTTTTATTTCTTGTCTGCATCTGCAAAGGACTACCTAGCTATTTCAGTGATGGAGAATTCCAGAAAGGACTAAGTCAGACATTTTTTTCTGAAGCATTTGCATATAGCAAATACAACTAGCACACTCAGTTGGTTTGCTGGATATGCCAGGTACTTCCTAGATTTTATTGTTTCACACAGGGAGAAGGCGGAATGGCGTGCAATTTTTTTCCTTATCTTCACTGCACTAAAAAATTGAAAGAAAACTCTTATTTTAATTCCACAATGATACCTAGAGTGTAATGTTTTTCTGCACATAATATATTGCATAGTCTTAAGATCAATACATTTTCTGTTTTGCTAAGTGCTATGTGCATCAGAAAATGTGGCAAAAACGGATTTTATGCATATTTTAGAGGCCTGCTACACATTTCATAGTGAACAAGATTATAAGCATCTGAAAATGATCACTGAGCATAACTGGGAAGATCAGCAGTAATGGAAATGCACCATCTAGAGTAGCTTTATATGCATAAAATATTGCAAAACGATCTATGTCAAATAATAAGTTAATGACACCTTTTGGTAAATGCTCTGATACTTTTGTCAGTTGCCGACACATCACTTTGTGCTTTGTATAACGCAGTTTAAGTATAGATATAGTGCTTTGAAATGTATGTAGAGCTTTCAGAATACTAACTTTATTTCATATACTTCTTTTTGGCAAGGATAGATTCATCAAGATGCGCTAAGATAAACTTGTGATGTACTCAGCACACTGCACTGAATTCCTCTGTTGACAGTAACTTATTCTAGTTTCAAAGAATAAGTAGCTTTGCACATACTATACGCTGAAAATGTGAATGCCAAAAATACTGTATTGCCGTCTCCTTTAGCTTGGATACACTTAATAACATGATGAAATTGGCCCCAACCGCCTATTTTAAAAGAAAGCCAAACCAAAAGTAATTATATTAAAAATTAATTTTTAAAAATAACAGAAACTAACTTGCAACATTTTATGACAAGTGTCATAAATCACACATCTTAATTGTTCTTAAGCAGCAACATAAACTACACCTACAAAGCTTCTCAAATTGCCAACCACCACAATTCTGACACGTAATTCTATCGAGGCCAGATAAAGAAGGGGGGTCAGACTGCAGTAAGGACCAAGAGAGTAAAGCTCAAGAGGACAAAGCAATTAGTATTGAGGACCTGAAATCCCCATTATAAATATTTCTGGTGTTTATAGTTCAGGGTAGTTTTAGTCTGGTACCACGGGCTTCATGCCCACGAGCAAGTGAACTGTGCTGAGCGCTGTCATGGAGCGTGTGTTTTACCGGAATCTCACCTGGAGGAGGCATAGTCCTTGAAGTCCAAATTCGCTCTTCGGTGTGAGCAGAGGATGTATGGGCAATTGGGAGATATACTTCAAAAGTGAAATCCTGATGCAAACTGAAACTCTGCTCCTGTTGAATATTGTAAGGAGTCTGAAGAAGTGTTATTTTGCTGGAATTGTTAACCCATACTTTAAAAATTAATTGAATTAGAACATTATAATATGTTCCAGTTGAACGAGCCTTTGTTAGGTGTTTCTGGTTTTCTGGAATAACTCTTTAATCTCTCTGTTCTCTGTAAGGATCAGTTTGCTTTCAGAGAATTAAAGGAGAGTTTTTCTGTATTGTGGTGGTACTCTATAATGCAATCTCATCACAGAGGCCACGCAGCAGCATTAAACAAAAATTAAAAAAGGAAAAAAATTACATAGATTGATATAGAGCTAGAGGGACAACAATCTTTTATAAGAATTTATATTTTTATAGAAGGAAAGTTTTAAAGAAAATAGAATAGAAAATACAGATTGAAATTGTCTTCTGGAAAAAAATGGAAGCTGAGTTGCATATCTAGAGAATAGCCTGAACAAAACCCTCCTTTAAGTTGTGAAGAATTCCCATGGTTTATTGTTCATTTTCACTAGAGATGGATTTGAGTCCATCATAAATTCAAATAACCTTTAACTTGATATAAACTTACCAGAGATTCAAACTTAGATGGAAGTCCTGGGGTACTTTGTGTGGGATTGGGACTCTGATACAAGGAAGTTAATCGGCAAGTATGAGACAGGCCAATGGAGGGCTATCCAGGGGGCTGGGGGTGCATTATATGGTGTATGAGTAGAGGCGGAGAGGTGTGCGTTTGTTCAGCCTGGAGAAGACTTTTAGGTATTTCTAAAACCCAAACAAACTTCGACTCCCAGACTTTTGCAGTCTGTCCATGCGATTCTGAACTTACCTTTTAAGTTGTCCAGCAGCTTATTGAATGAATTTTACAGAGCATAACTGACTTCTAAGCCAAGAAATATGAAATGTGCTTGTAACCATATTAGTAAATGCATATGTTACATGATGATGAGATCCAGAAGGAGCTGCATATTGAAAACTGAATTGTCTAACCTTTGTATATTCACTCCATCTTTTTATGTGCTTGATCAATATCTACACAGCTACTTGTGTAGATGTACCTAATTTTTATTCTTTTTTAAGAAAATGCTGTAAAATCTAGCAATAACATTGTATAGTTTCTGCAAGGTTACATACCTTTCTATATAAATTTTCTAATCTATTTTAGACATACAAACTCTTTTTTTTTCCTCAAAAATTAAATAAACATTTAATTAAACAAAGATTTTATCTTCAAAATGGAGTCTACAAATATCTAATCCCACAGCTACAATTTCTCAACCTTCTTCTTCTACTAGGAGATGTTGCTATGGTTATTACCCTGCTGGGTAGTGAAATACAGTAATTTGTTTAGCAATTCCTCTCTTCCACAATATTGTACGTGTATATAGGAGGCTTGCATTTACTAAGTACATCAGTGTGAAAGGTAGTCTACTTTTAAACAGATCCCTCTAACATGAGTCATGGTTTGTAAAGCACATATATTTTGGGTTAGTAACCGACATTCTTATCCTGTAAAAATAAATTTCTTTGGTAGCAAAAATAAGTTTATAGAAAGCTGTTCCAAGTACTTCCTTTTTCCCTCTCTGCACAAAATGTGATGACCTTTTTCTTCGATAGAAAGGGCAGCGGATATCATGTATGATATCTTTTCGAATTTGTAGGACGTTATTAGTCAGCAAAATCATCAGAAGCTTGAAACAAGCTTGAGTCATAATCGAGGTTTGATTAAGAGCAGGAGAATTGCACTGAGATCTGTTTAAGAAAAATGGTGAGTATAAGAATATACGTGTTGCATCTGTGATGTTTCAGTATGACCTGACTTCCTTCAAATCTTAAAGAACCACTCTAATGTCAGTGGTAAGCAGTGATAAGATTTGCAAGGGTTTCTTTGAATGAGGTGTGCACCTTCAAAACTGCACAATATTTATAAGCCACCTAGTTTCTAGGCTTCTTGAAACAGTTGGGCTGCATTGAACATAAAATATTTGAAAACATAGACAAAGGCTTCATCATTGCAAACAGGATAAAAAGTTTGGGTTTTACTTGATATATATAGTGGGCTTTTAAGGGATTGGGCTGCAGAGAAGCTGGGTATGATCCTTGTGTTAAGCAAAGAAGGTGCTGCATTGCAGAGGCAGATTTCAAGGCTTAAAAGGGCAAAGAGATAGGAGCTGATATTTAATAAAAAGATGCAAGGAAATAGTCTGCAGGTTAAACAAGAGTGGGATTTTATCTAGCAGAGACCCCAGCAGATCAATGTTTCGAAAGTACAGCAGAAGAAATTGGTTGTGCTCTTTTTATTTTTCTTTTTTTTTTTTAATTTATTTTTTTGTTCAGAAATTCACAGGAAGAGACCATGCTCAATGCCACCTTATCAGCACTGTGTACAGAATTAGATAACTTTTGCCACCATTTTACCATTTTTCAAGGCAGGGAATGTATTTGCATCTGATAAAAAAAGGTATAGGTTAATTGGGCTTCTTGCTGGAGGGAAGTGGGAGAAGCCTCCCACCTGTGGCAGCAAGTCAGAAGATGTTAGACGTTGCTCTTGTGAGTACCTTTAACGCATCAGAGATTCAAGTGATGCATCTCCAGCTCCAGTATCTTGTTACTGTTCCTTTTCACGTTACAGAAATTGTGTATTCTCTCGCCCAACCTCTGGCTATCAGACCAGGCAGTCCTTTAAATATGTAAATTTCAATTTCTGACAACTTAAAGTTGGAATATACCTACTAAATGCCTACTATACCACTTCAAGTCATGAAGTGGTTATTCTGCTGTGGATTTTCCTTGGTTTCATTTAGTCTTGTCATAATGTTTCAAGCAATGGAAATTCCACCTCTTTCTTTGAGAGAGTATTTGTTCTGTAGTATACATAATCCCACAATCAGGTTGGTTGTTCATATTATTCACACCAAATATTTTTAATTAACCCACCCCCACCCCTTCCTGCTTTGTGTGCTCAACAGGACACAATAGAATTGATGGTCTATGGTCATTCTTGCTACTTCTTACATTATTATAACAGCTACCTCCTCAAATGATGTCAGGTGTACTCTGGCAAACTTTATTCTTCTATATCCTGTTGCTCCTTGCTGTTCACTGACATTTGCAGATGGAAAAAGTCTAGAGTCCATTTTCTGGAAGCAAAAAAGTGAGGAATGGGGAAGGAAGAAAAAAAAAAAAAGGTAATTTAAGCTCTACAGGCAGTTTATGAAAGTCTATGGGCTGAGTCTACCAAGAAGTGATCATACAACAAGCTAGATAGAGCCTGAGCTAGTTCCATGTAATTTGGGAAAAACCCCAAGGCAAACAACTCTGACTAAATGAGGTGATGTACACATCCTGTCCTGTCCTCCTGCACCCATACATGAGCGTATAGTAGAAAAAATACTGTAACAACCCCTGTACAGTCACAGAAGTAAGGGTCATGGAAGGGTTTATATAAATAGATCATTTTGCTTCAGTGCAGCATCAGATGAAAGCATGAATAGTATTTCATCTTTTTCCCCTGTTCAGCTGTTTGCATGTTTAGTGTTATCTTCCAGATACCTCTGTGTTGCTAGGGTTTCAACAGTCTCCTGTTTATTTTTATAGGTTGAAATGTGGTTTATTGCAATTGTCTGGAATTTTCTTCATTCAGTCTTGCAGAAAAAGCCCATCTGTCAAATGCCCCTGTCTTTCTGTACTGAACTGTCAAAAACTGATGCATAACTCCCAGAAGTATAGAGAAGTTGTTCTCGGCACCTTAACATACTATTCCTTTCTAAACCACCCAAGATTCTCCTAACCTTTCATTTGCCTCACAATCATATAGTAAATTTGCAGCAGACTGACTTCTCACTTCTATCTCAGCCTTACAGACTCTTTCCTACATTGAGGTGTTTCTATACTTCCACTTCATCTGCACTGCCTCATGCCTCTGGGATTTTTCCTCAGGTTTGTGGATACCTGCTGTCATGTGGAGAATATTACAGAATGTGAAGTTTTGTGCCAGTTTGGTTAGTATGACATGTTTTGAAATTGTTTCTGTTATTTGATTTTATTATTTGAAATAGTTTTCATTATTTGATTTTTCTGAAAGTCTTTCATTGCCATCTTCTGCGCCTTCCTAATCTACCCCCTCATCTTTCCTCAACAAAACAAGGTCAGTATACCTTGAACAGTAAGGAGTTCAGGGAAGAAGCTTAAGTGAATGGCAGGGTTAGAATATCACCTTCAACCTTTAAATTTTATGCAAAGTAAGAAAAGTAGTAAAGATCCTTTCTTCCAAAATATTAAAAGAAATAGTTGTATGCAAAAGAAAACTTGACTGCGGTCAACCAATTATAATTATGTTGATGTTATATGTTGATGTTGAAATTACAATCATGTTGATGATTACAATCAATAGATTATAATTCTGTTAATGTTTTATAATGTTATATGTTGATGTTGAAACTATAATAGTGTTGATGATTAAAATCAACAAATTATAATTGTATTGTTTCTAAATTGGCTCAGGTTTCTCGTGGCCTTGCACATGAGTTTGGAATCTCTCCAAGGGCAGAGACTCTCCTTTTCCACCCACTTCCACCCAGCTCCGTCACCTCCACACTTCCCAGTAAGCAGTTCTAGAAAGCAGTAGATCCCTCTCCTGCTCCCTTCCCCCTGAGCCTTGTCTGTCTTCTCCAGGTTGAAAAAAACAACTCTCAGCTTCTCCTTGTACATTGTGTGTGGCAGCTCTTGCCCACATTCGTAGCTCTCCACTGGACTTAGTCTGGTTTGACGATGTCTTTCTTATACCCAAGGACTCAGGCGTGTCTCATCACTTGGACTTGTGTACGTGACTCAGTCTTCCTCTGTTATGGGCAGTACTCCTCTTCACCAGAGTCTGCCCAGCAGGACACCTGCGAGCAGACCTTGCCATTTCAGATTGAGGCATTAATCCTCGTTGAGTCCTTCCTGCATCCCTCACCTCATTGAGCAGGGGGCCCATATTTTCCTTAGTTTTCCTTTTGCTGCCACTGTACCTATAGAAGCCCTTCTTTACTGCCCTTTGCATCCCTTGCCAGTCATGTTTCACCATGCTTTGTGTATGTTGAGTGGATTTGGCCTCAGAACAGCTTAACCAGGAGTAACAGCACAATCTGATTTGCTCTGCATGTGTAGTTAGACTCGCTTCCTACGGATGGCTTGTCAGTCAGCCTCGGCAAGGAGCAGCTCCTGCTGACTGGTGCGAAGGAACTGGTGTATGCGTTAATGAAGGGGAACATGTCAGATAATGCAGTAATGTAAAACTTGTGATCAAAATACAGGAAACTCTGTGCTCTTTTCTCTATAATGAATTTCACCTCTAGCAGACTGCTTTGGGGGGGGCTGTGTGTGAGATAAAACACAGGTTTACAGCTGTAGACCCTGCATACTGCAGTAGAGTAACTCCTTCAAACTCTTATTCAGCAATAAAACATTAAAAGCTTGTTTCATCTATTCTTTTGACAACTGTGTCTTAATGACCCAGAAAAGAGGTATCCAAGCAAAAATATAGTAGGACTTTAAAACCCTAAAGGAATTCAGTCACTAAATTGTCTACAATTATTTGACACCCACACATGCTGGCTTAATGTATTAGACTGAGAATATGTTGACAACTTCCCTGGCAGTTTCACATTAAAATCACTGAGCAAAGCATGGAGATTTTATTTTTCACTCTTTATGTGGAAAAGTAAATTTAATAAATATTTTGTGAATATAATTATTTTGTGTTATCTATATTTACATTGGCATATACCATTTTAAAATAATCTATTAAACTCAGCAGTAAGAAGTGAGAATTTATATATACAGTTATGCACCTTAGGTAGGGCTGTGAACTGACTTCACCATCAAAGTAGAGGTACATAAATGGAGAGGAAATGCCAGTGCAATGTTTTACATTTTCAGTGTTCTCATTTTTCTTAAGGAGCAAATCTGATTTCTTCATCCCGCACCCCCAGTGAAAAATTAGGATAATATTTTTTTTCCATGTAGAGTTAAAGATTGGATCCTTTAGCCTCAACTAAAATAATAATGGTTAATGGAAGAACAGTATCTTATGAATTTGAAAAATTTAAATTTTAAACTGAGGGGTTTTTCCCTTCATAAGATGTATTTTTTTTTTAAATGATAGCTTAAAGATTAAGCAAACTTTGGTTATGGTGAACTTGTGTCCTTATTAAACCATACTGTATAAACAAGAAAAGATTTAGACCAGAATGAAGGTAGAAATTCTTGGTGAGAGGCTCCACATAGTATTTCTGACTTCTTAACATTGCTACAAATAAAATCAGGAGATCTGTTTTAGGTTTTCACAGATTTTTAGTGTAACACTTCAGGAAACTCAAGTAAAAATGGGTAGGCCTTGAAGAATGTAGACATTCTGAACCCTGCAGAGAAGTATCGATTGGTTCAGGGACATCTTGCTTAAGATCACAGAAACATATTAATATTGATTGAAATTAATTTTTATTTTTTTTGCTTTGACTATCTTTATGCATTAGAGGAAAAGGAATTCCAGGGGTCTGCCAAAAATCTAAGGTGTAACACATTTCTATTATTTGATATAGGGCAAGTTAATATTAAGCCTCAGTTTCCCTGTCCGTAAATGGGGATAATGGTATTTATCTCCTGGAAATTGCTTTGGGAACTTTTGATTATGAAAGTTGAAAATGATTATTCATTATGTTTGCTTCCTATGAATATTCTAGTGAATGTGTTTCGCAAGGGGATGATTAATTTTCAACAAATATCGGAGACTTGAGAAAATTAGTTTATATCCTCATAAATATAAATGTTCTGTTTCAGATATAGAGGAAATGTGACATATTTGTATTCCATACAAATGAAGCCAGTATCCTCAAATGAGGAACACTGAGCCCACATGTGTTAATCACATGTTCTTTCATGCCTAGAGCTACCAAATTTTCCTCATGCCAAGAAGGAGTGATTTTGAGTGAGGAATATATATATATCAAAATATGCATCAAAAGCAGCGTGACCAGCAGGTCAAGGCAGGTGATTCCCCCCCTCCCCTCTTGAGAGACCCCCCCGGCAGTGCTGCATCCAGCTCTGGAGTCCTCAGCACAGGAAGGACATGGACCTGTTGGAGCGAGTCCAGAGGAGCACCTCCCCTATGAAAACAGGCTGAGAGAGCTGGGGTTGTTCAGCCTGGAGAGGAGAAGGCTCCAGGGAGACCTTAGAGCAGCTTCCAGTGCTGAAAGGGGGCTACAGGAGAGATGGGGGGGCTCTGGATCAGGAGGTGGAGTGACAGGACAAGGGGTAACGGTTTTAAGCTGAAAGAGGGTACATTTAGATTAGATGTTAGAAATAAATTTTTCCTGTGAGGGTGGTGAGGCAGTGGCCCAGGTTGCCCAGAGAAGCTGTGGATGATCCATGCCTGGAGGGGTTCAAGGCCAGGCTGGATGAGGCTTTGGGCAACCTGGGCTAGTGGGAGGTGTCCCTGCCCATGGTGGGCAGGTGGAACTTGATGATCTTTAAGGTCCCTTCCAACCCAAACCATTCTGTGATTCTATGATACATTTTTAGACAAAAGTAGGGAAGAGATGTAGATATATAATTTTCTAAGTTATGGTTATTTCCACATGTTACAGAGGTAAAGCATATCAGGTTATTTCCACATGTTACAGAGGTAAAGCATATCAGATTTTTACTCTAACAAGCTTTAAAGATACAAAGAGTCATTCTATCCGTCACTTCGGCTCTCCTGTGCGTGTCATAAATGTCATTCTAGTACAACTGTAGGGAGAACACTGTTTAATAGGTATACATTTCAGAAAGGCCTGGAATGTCAAGACATTGGAAATCTGTGATTTGCCTTTATAGGCTTTTCCAGTGATTAGTCACCCTCACTGTGAAGAACGTTTGCCTCACAGCTGAGTTATTCTGTCTCGCTACTGTCGCTCTCTGTTTCCTCTCCGTGAAGCTGCTGAGATGGCAGAATCATGTAACAGTAGAGACCCCTTTTAGATAGGCTAAAGATATCAAGTCTTTGTCTACCAATAATAAGACACTCTTTTCCTAATCTTGAAATAATATTTGTGATACAATTGTTCTTTCCCTCTTTCTCAGCTCTCTGCAGTTACCAGATGCTGTACAGTTATATGGACTGTAACGTTCTCTTGTTCTTACCCTTTACTCTTTCTTCATCAGATATTGAATTAGGGTTTATTTTTCTTTGTAACTAGCCTCATGACAGAGTATATGAATTCCCTTTTACTTATTCTCTACTTCCTTGTCAGAATTGCAGCTGTTTTGGCTACAATCTGTCATTCCTTTGGTAGGACCTGTGTTCCGTGCTCCTTGGTCTACAATCCTGCTCTGTATTTGTTCCAGTGCAACTTTCTTGAGAGATCAAGTCTTTTCATACAGCTCTTGTCACTCTGTCATCCACAAATTTTATTATGAGTATTTGCATTGGCATTCAACTGTGTGACCAAAACAATTCTTGTGCTGGTGATTCTTTTCTTCCTGCTTCCTGCACTCTCAAAATTACACTGTGATCTACCAGCATTGTTTACAGAATAACAATTTGTGTGTGTGTCTTAAAAAAAAAAAAAATAATCTTGATGTAGGATTGTTCATAATTAAAAAAAAAAAAAAGTGACAACAACAACCCCCCCCCAAAAAAAAAAAACCAAATGAAAAACAAAACACAAAACCAATTCCTGTTAAAAATAATTCCATCTAATTAACAAAACTAAAACTAACTTTCTAAAACTATGCATATGGGAAGGAGTATCAATACTGTTATCTTCATCTTTCTGTTGAAAAGCAGCACACAGGCAATATCTTTTTAATTGTTTGAAAAATGTACTTGCATAGGTTTAAATAGGGACCCATCTCCTTTTGTGCATAAAGAAAAAAAAATGATAGTTTTTATTGCAACTCTGCAATCTCTGTGCCCAGGAAATGAGGAACAAAAGAGCAGAACTGGTCAGAAACAAGTTACATTAGCAGAGGTGCTTTTGGAGCTAGCCCTTAATTTGGTTGCTGGTGTTACTCAATAGCTCTTTTCATCAGCAATAAAAATTCAGCCCTCCCTAGAAAGACAAATGTAAAACTGACTGTAATTCATGTAAGGAACAATTTCCATTTCTAGTGATGAAACACCAGAAGCATCATTTATGTATGGGGAACAGGAGCCAAGGAAAGGTTTCAGGTAGACTGAAACAAATAGGCAGTAACTGAAGAGTGTTGATGCAAGATTTCTTTAGGATAGCTTTATAAAAGGTTATTTTCACTTACAGGAGCTTAATTGAGTAATTATTGCCCTGTGGGCAGGCTGCAGCTCACCAAACACTTGCTCCAACTGTCTTATAACAATCTGAAGATTAGTTGGGGTGTTTAAAAAAAACAAACAAAAACTGCAGCAAAAGTGAGCCAACAGGCCAAAGAGCTTTATAATTTTGTCAACTTTGATTTTTATTTTATTATATATTTTTTCAGAGCTGTGAATAGATATTGGATTGTGCCTGAAATGTGTGATTGTTTTGTCACTCCTGCTGCACCAAGGGATTCTTTTTTTGGCAGTTATTGTTAAATAAAAACTGCCAGTGAAAGAGTTGAGCTAGAAGAACATATTTGAAAGATTCCTTCACCAGTCAAACTCGCTTAGCCCCTTAATCCCTTACATTGGCAGTTGAATCCAAGAGACATGTAGTAGTGCACAGAGGAGCTATAAACAAACAAAGCTTGAAGCTCTTGGCACCTTAAAAAAATTGCCTGTTTCACGTAAATACATTGCAGTAAAACAATAGCTACTGAACATTAGTGGAGAAAGAAATCAGCCATGAGAAACTCAAACTAGATGGCCTTTCAATTGTGGAGAAAAAGCACCAAGAAAGAGGTTGGGATAAATCCTGCAAATACTGTACAAGGTTTTTGAGGACTTATTAATAAAACACACTGGTAGAACACATGCAGAAAACTAAACTAGTTGATCATTTGAATGATAGAATATTTGTCTTAGATGCTGAGACACTCAATCCTCTGCAATTTAAATAGCTTTCTTTGATTACCCGCTGTACTACCACTGCCTTACCACCCTTCTTAGCCCATAATTGCTCCCATTCTGCAACCTTTTTCCTACAGAATATGTGAAAGAATTAAATAATCACATTAAATGTCACATATGTGATGACAGCAAGGATTCATTGTCGTAATTAAGAACATTTCACTGTGAATAGAGAATCCCGTTAAAAATGCAATGTGAAGAATTTTTGTCCTGACTTAATGATGCATATGCCTAAAACTGAAAAAGCAGCATTAAAAATGTTTCACTCATGTAAAATACAGACTGAGGTAGAAATACTATGTAAAAGAGATTGCAAATGGACAAAATAAAGTTCTGTAGTTGGCCACTTTATATATGCTAGAGGTATTTATTGGTGGGAACATACATATCTTTCTACAACAATTTTTTTAGTAGGTGAGGTGGACAGGTGAGCAATTAGGAGGAAATTGTAGAAGGAGATGAAACAAAATTAAGGTGTTTAAAACTGATCTTGCTTTTGTTATGTTTGGTACTGTAGTTTGCCTTTCTTTTGATTCAGCATCCCATACATTTCCCTTTCTGTCACTTGTGATTAAGGTCTACTCTCATCATGATAAAAGATTTGCTAAATCTTACATTGATAAACTAAGTAATGCCCGTTGATGAACATGTTGGAAAACTAGTTTATGAATTCTGTCTGGTTGTGAAACCTAATTATGAATGCCTAGGATACATCTTTATCAGCCTAAAACTTGGGAATACTATTTTATCTTCTTTTCACTCTCACTTTTGAAATAAGATTGGCATGAGATAGAGAGGGTAACACAGATGAGAAACTGTGGTTTAGCCAGGTGTTTTCAGTAAGTAGGCAAGGGCTTGCCTGAAGAAGTAGACCAGATGTCACATGAGAGAGGAGGATTCCTTCTTGTAATTCTAAGAAGCAGTAGAAGGAAAGGCTCTTGAGGATAAGATGGATATGTCTGGGAGCCTCCCAGGACTGTCTTAAACCTCAAGTTACTTCCCTGTGCTTAGTAAACTCTGTGGGGGAAAAGCATTAGTTGTTGTGCTTGTGTAACTCACTTCATTTGTATAAAGTTACTCATTGGGGTAGTTAGTAAAACATATGCCTGTGAGGTGAGGATTGCAAAATCATATCCCATGAGAGCTTGTACTATGCACAATCTTTGTAGCAATGGAATTTAATTAATCCCTCATCTCCAGGCTGTCGCAGGTAGCTTTGCACCCCAAGCTGCACCCTCCAGCATGGATTCTGCAGGGCAGGGGAGAGGCTTCCTTGGTGCACCCTCCTCCTCCTCCCTGCCTCCTGAGTAGTGTGAGAACTGGAGGGCATGGAGGTAGCAACTTTTGGACATTTGTCTGCCATAATAAAGCAGCTTTGCTAGATCAGTGGTCTATCTGAACAGTCTGCAGGCTTATTTAAGTCTGGAAGCAGCATAGACGGCAGCGTTGTTTCTAAATCTGTATAACCCTATACTGTGTGAACATAGCAGTGAGGTCTCTGGTAGCCTGCGATCTTTTGCATCGTAAAGTCTCCTAGAGACGCCCAACATCTAACAATGCCATTTGATGTCACCTCTAATAAGATACAGGACTTAATTTTGTTGTTGTTCTGAGAATGATCCCCATTCAGTACAGAGAGTTATAAGGAGCCACTGCAAGAGACTGAAATCCTCCCAGGCAGTTTCTGTGCAACAGAGGCAGCACAATACAGACACACCATAATGTGTGATTAATATACCATAATATATTAATCATGTGCCTCGCTGCTATCATCTCTAGAGATCAGAGAATTTATGATTTGTTGTCTGAGTGTGAACTAAATAGATATTCCCTATTTATTTTGCAATAGTCAAAAAGCCCTCAAGTTAGAATAATATTTTAATTGTATGTTTTCCATCCACGTCCAAGGTTTGTTCATTGTTTTGCATTCACTATGTCATAATTTTGTCCTATAGTTCACAGGGGACTTATTTTTTACTTACATGAAGATCTCTTCATGCTGTTCTGTCGGTGAAAAGGAGACTTAAAGTGGGAGTAAATTACACCAGTAATATATATCCAGTGCTGTTGTATTGTCAAAGAGATGTAAAGCAGTGTTATTGTAGTTGAATATTATGTCCATCTGCTCAATTCTGAACAAAAAGAAATTCTCTCCTTAGCTAAAAGGGATGCAGCAGGAAGTGGTGAGCAAACTAACTTAGACTAATGGAAATGACAGTAGCTCTTTTTGTTACATGCCTGTTTTAAGCCGGTAAAAGAGAACTTGGTACTGTTACCAGTTTTCTGAGCAATCATGTTCCCTAGGATGACTGTATTGCTACCTCAGTTTAGGTAAAGTCTTAATGAGTAAAAATGGTGGATGCTCTCCTCTCTGGTGTTTTAGAATGGAGAATGTGTGTGACTGCCTGCATGGGGTTTCTAGCAGTATGAGAAAAATTAATTATTACTGGTGAGAAATGACGGTTTATTAATAAGTCAGAGAGAGATTATCAGTGCCTTTCCTGCAGAACTTCTTTAAAAACCCAACCAACCAAGCAAAGAAACAAACTCCCCAAAAACACAACCCAACAAGGAACCAAGTTAATGGGAAGGGCGTATAATGCGTTTAAAGAAACTGCATTTGGTATTCAAGCACTGTATGACAACAGGGAGCTCTTTAAGTCCACTTAGGATCTTCCTACCTGCTGGGTTTCATTCAGAATCCACTGCAATCACTAAAGAGCAAAGAAATTGTCCTTTCAGTCTTTAATCTGTATATTCCACTGTGTTGACTTTCATTGAAACCAGCAACATCTTTCCTTCATGAAGGATTACTTTATGAGGTGGTCTTAAAATTTTCTGATCCTGATTTTGATACTGCTGACTGATATCCAATATTTATTTTATGAATAATATTTTAGTATGAATATTTGATTTAAATTTAGTATGAATTTTTATTAATAATATATTTTAGCATCAAAAGCAATCACTAGTACTGTAGTATTTGATGTTCTGGATTTCCTTTACCATGTAAAAGCCTTCTCTGTGCATGTAGTTACCTTATCTGCTTAAAAATATAGATACATAAACTGTGGTTCTAAATATTTCACTTAGTCTTTGGTCCTACATTTAATTTCCCAGGCTCATTGCAAAGGGACTATGTTATGGTTTTGACAAATTAGAATTAAATTCCTAGAGCAAGTGTGTGCTGTAGCTGTCTATGGTGCTGCAAATTTGAAAAGCTGGCTTCACAAATGAGTCTTACAACAGGTGTGTGAACTCAGAAGGTTGGTTCTTGTTTTTATGGAAATAAATGATTTGAGAATATGTTCTGGCTGACTTAATATTGAGCTTTAGAAGGTAAGGAAATTAAGTTATTTTGTGGTACTCTTTTAAAAAGTAAAAATGGCACTGCATGAAAAGTAGATGGATATGCAAATGAGAAGTTTGAGAATGCTTGTAAAAAGATTGCAGTAAGTGAAATAAAGGAAGACAAATTTTCCTCATATAAGTAAGTTTGGACCAGCAGCAGTTCTGGCCATGTAAAGTTGTACAACATCTATCACAACACAGTTGAAGTCATTTCATGAGGACTCCTAGATATTCCCATAATATTAATAGTATTATGACACTGAGTTTGATCATACATATAACATTTCTGAATAAATTAATTTAATCCGAAACATGCCCCCAAGAACAAACCCAGGTCTATCCCATTCTGTTTCTGTCCTGTGCCTAATGGAAAAAAGATTAACTTCATTATCTCTGATGCAAGATACAAATGTGCAGTGTTCAGGGTCATTACCACAACTCAAATAGTCTCTCCTTAAGTGTAACCTTAAACACATGCAGAACATGCACTGCAGAAAAGACTCTCTTCTGGTACAAGGGAAGTGACAATCTGGGAAAAAGTTGTGTTTACAGTCTCTTCACTACACTTGTATTTTTTAAGCCTAAAACACAAGGAAAGTATGTATTAGTGATGCTTTTGGATAGAGAATAGGTTTTGTAGACCATTAATCTTTTTTTTCAGAAAGAGAACAGTCATTGAATTTATGTATAGACCGGGGCATTGCTATGGATCTATAGATTTTATAGAACTCATTCCAAAACCAGGTAGACAGTAGGCGTACACTGAATATGAAGGGTAAGATGCAGAGAGGGTTTCTTTTGAGGTGATAGTGAAGCAGATGTCTGATGCTTGCTGCTGAAAAGATGGTACTGCTGCAGTAATTTTGTCAAAAGTGAAAAAAGTATCAATGCAATTTACATGCTCCTGGAATGTTACAGAATCTATAGGAACAGAAAACAGTAGCAAGGAAGATGTTTCTGATTCTAGTACTTTCTTGTAATCCAGCAGTGATGGCTAATGTGTTTAGACCTGGCAAACACAGACAATGTTGGATTAAGATGCCATTTATAGCTGCTTTTTTTGATGAAGGGCTCACAAAGCAAAAGACTGAGTACTTGCCAGCAAAGTTAGGCTGTTTCTTCAGATGAGTGCTAAAATCCAAAAAGGTACCAAAGAAAGAAGTGAGGTGAAGGGGGTTGGGACTGAGGAGCCTGGCCACAGGAGCTCACTCGGGTGTTATGTTCAGTACATGTGCTGAAGCACGTATAGACTATATCATTTGAGTCTGTGGTCTTTGGCTTTCGGTAGCCATGGCCAAATAGTAACAAAAGTGAATTCCCAGTCCTAGGCGTGCAGCGCAGCAGCTGTAATGGTGCATCTGCCCCTTTCAGGTCCATGCTTTCTGTTACCGTCAGTGTGAAATTAAGATCTCAAAACCAGCATATTGAAAGAAGAAACTGAGGTGGAAAGAAGCAATTCCTTTCATTATTTTATTCACTAATTGGGCTTAATTTCCAGCATTGCTATTTTGGTCCATTAATTTCTGGCTTCATGCTACCCTTGTTTACCAGAAATTATGGTTTTATGAGTAGACGTCTTTGGTTTGGACTAATTCAGTCTTTCTGTCTTCAGCTTTTGTTGACTTCAGTAAAATGGTTTTATCCATCAGCCTGAACTTCTGTTTCCTTGGATAACTGAAGTAGATTTCTGGGTGAAACATGAACTGAAAACAGCAGTAGTGTTGTCTTTATTTCTCTGTCACATACTTCTTGTTTTAATTTGTTCTTTTTGCTTCTGTTTCCTTAGTGAGCTCCAGGAAACTGGAGCAAAAGCAATACTAAAAGAAAAGTCAGTTCAGGAACATATGAACCTTACTTTACATTCCAACACAAGTTTCAGCGCTCTGCCTTTGCTTGGGAAAAAATGTGGAGGAAGATTAAATTTACTGTGTATACTTAAATATACCACCCTTTTAAACCAAACCAGTTGTGCTGAGAGGTTGGTTGTTTGCTAAGCAAGCATTTGCATGCCTGCAAAATGAGGGCGGAGGGAGAGGAAACACCCTACATCTTAATCTCATATGCAGAGATGAAAAAGGGTAGTGTGAAGAGCGATAACTTTGTGCAGTTTAAAAGTAGCAAGCAGCTAAAGTTCTACTAAATCAATAGATTTATCTTCTTGTCCAGAGATTTAAATTCTTTTTAATAGAAAGACTTGTGATATATTTCCATGATTAGTGATGCTATCATAACATAAAATTCAGTGGTCATGTGAAACAGTATAATGTCCTTGTGCACAGATTCCAGATTAGAAGTTGTGGGGAAAATACAGAGCTCTACAAATCTATATTTTATCTTGTATAATGTTCACTAAAGTTTTACAGCAGGCTTAATCAGTTAAACATGAATTAATGATGGTTATCAAACAAAAAATAATGAATTCCAAATAAATACTTATTGCATAATTGAAGTCACAAGGATTTCCTATGAATAAAATATATTTGTATTTACAATGCATAAATTCATTTGTGGCACTGTTGGCAATAAACAGCTTTCTGATGGAAGTATTGATGAGCAATGTTAAATTAGTAATAGCTTGAATACTTTTCTTAATTATGTCACCATCTTTGGGTGCAGGAATGTTGTTTAAAATTAATTGGGTGCTATTTATTTTGTCTGCAGTAGAAGATGAAAATAGTTTTGTTTTTATTTTTAAACTGTGATATATGCTCAAGAGCCTCAGTTAACGACAGGATGTTTCAGATTAGTCTTTTTGTCTGTATGTATGCAGGAGGTATTATGTGGTTTACTTCTGCTTTGCCAGAGATAATTCAGATAATATTTTCGTCAATGCAATGATTAGCATGGTTCACATGTATTGCCAAAAACATAAATATGCTACTCTGGACCTTCTTGAAGAGCAAGACAGAATATACCAGAGAGTTGCATGCATGTTGCAATATTAACAGGAAAAGTCTTCAAGATTTAAAAACTAACAAACACAAGTTAAAAGTATAATTTGGGGATACTTGGGTCGTTCTGGAGTCAGTAGAGTCATCCTGTGCAACTAAGACTGTCAATTCTCTGGAAATATTCAGCATTAAGGAAAGGGAAGGTTCAGAAGAACAGCAGCTTTGCTCTGTACAGGTGTCAGTGAGATCATGCTATGCTGTTTAATGATCAGGGAGAAAAATGATTTCCAGACCTAGACGTGCTTTGTGACCGACTTAGCATGAGATCTTTGTAAACCGCATCTTTTTGCACATCAGTTTCCTACTCATAAAATTAGAATAACTCACCTACACAGCTGGGACAGTGTGAAATTTATACAACATTTTTAATCCATCGAGTTAAGCAATCCTCAGTCACTGCAGCGTTAGTTTTTGAACAATGATTTGAGTGCTTCCACTTGAATTAGCATCACACATTTCAATAAAAGCATGGATAGGAAAGGAAATTTGCTTTTTAATGTATGTTCAGCATAAACCGCACTCTGCTTCGGAAGCAGTGTTATCGCTATTGCTATCCTGATCCGAGAGCCCTAGTTATGGACTATAGTAAAATCTTTCTTGTAAAGAGCTCTGAAAAAGAAACAGATAAATAGGTAAGGAAAGAAGTGAAAGAACATGATGGGCAGAAGCCTTAACACATCAGCAATCTTATTATGTTTTTCTCTTCTTTTTTTTTTTCTTCAGCAAATGGGAACTTTAAGGAGATAATCATAGAACAAATGAACCTTGTAAGAGGGAGCCGTTCCTAAGCGAGAGGTACACAATGGTAAGTGTTCAAAGATGTTTGTTTAAAAATGTTACTAGGGTGGTTGAAAGAAGGCTGGAGGAGTGAGAGGAAAAGTGCAATGGATGGGAAATGAAGAGAGGCTGGGATCCTGTGAGCAAGTGGCAGCATTAGAGAAGTGTGAAGAAACTCGTATTTGAGAGGGAAGAATCTGATGGGGTAACCGACTTGAAGAATACAGACTAGATCTTATGTCAGCCTACAGCAGTATCAACCTACAGGTGACATGGGATATACATATGCCTTTGTGAGCCTTCGGGAACTGGTGATGTCCTGAACTTTCTAACTGAAGTGAGTAAATTAATGCAAGGATTAACTTTACTTATTGCCCTCTTGGCACTCGGAAAGAATTTCTGAAGTATGAAACCATGTCAGAAAAAAATATTTGAATGAGTGATGGGCAGAATGAAAATGATCCATGTGCACAATCACTATCTTCTAATCAATGGTATGTCCACTTGTGGAGTGGTATCCGGTGCTCCATCAGGCTTCATGCTCCTCTAAACAAGCTGAAGTGAATTTATCGTACTTGCGCTAAAATCCAAATGGGTGCCCACTGGAAGAAGTGCTTGTGATTTCTGAGAATTGTGACCATCAGTCTTGAAAACTCAAAGCAGTAGAGCACTGTCTGTAGACTTGTCACAGAGGGTCACAGGTCCACCTTTGGTAGATCAAGGAATAAATCCTCTTGAGAAGTGATAACATTCTTCATCTTGCACATTTAAAATTACCAGGAAAAAAGTGTAAGAAACCTACAATGAAAGGTAGCGTGTTAGCATAGGTGATATCTACGGTTTTTCTTCCTTTTCTGTCTTTCATAAATATTTTTTAAAGGCATGAATATAAATAATACACCTTACCTGCTTCATCTTTATGCTAAGAGAAGTTCAAAATGATAAAATTGAGAGTGGTTTTTTTTTGCTTGGAACAATGACAAATCAGAAGGAGGTTTACAGTGCTGCTTAAACTCTGATCTACCTAGTCTTGAATTCTGTTTCTGACAGAGGTCAGTGCTAGATGCCCGAGAGCAAGATTGGAGAGCCTCCCACTCAGCAGTTCTAGTAAAATCTGTTTTCTGAATAATACTTCCAACAATAGAGCCAGCTAACATGCAGAAATAGCTTCATTTTTGTCAAAAGAATTGCGACATTTAGGTCATACTTAGACTGAGGACAAAGAAACAGTAAGGTTTTCACTTTTATTGTCCCTATTACATCAGTAGCAGGAATAGGTCAGAACAATTACAGTATGTCTCATAAAACTGTCTGCCTCCCTACTCTGCAACTTCATTATTCCACATAAATTTTCAACTGAAAGTTTAAAATCTGCAATATTTATACTATGGCATGAAGCTGCAACAATGTGAAATCTCTCCGTCCACTTATGCTATGTCTGTCCACAAAAGAATTGAGATTTTGAGTTGTTTTGCTCTTTACAGTCTGCAGGATAATAACAAAGGCTTTACCCTTCACAAATCCATTTCACTGTAGCACATTATTTTAAAGTTACATAATATTTTGGTCTTATACCCGCCTGAAGTAATTATTAAAACAGAACCGAGCAATATCTGTGGGTTAGATTTTGAGAAAAATGACACCACACAGAATATTCTTTAGAAGAACTTAGCAAGAACACCACTATTTTGGGACTTGAAAAGAGCAAACTTTTACATCCTTGTGGCAGTGCCAGTTGTGTTCTGTTTTTCAAATGTTGTCAAAAATTATGAAGCATAAAAGCTTTCAAGCACTGAAGATTAATCCTCACTCCCAGAAAGATATAGATTCTAGTCAAATTCTATAAACCTCCTTTTGCTTCCAGCTACGTATTTTTAAGTATAATTCTGAAGCAATATCAAAGCAGATGGTGCAACAGCAGCATTGAAAAAGCATTTGGTGTATTGTAAGTGTCAGGTTAGAATTCACAACCTGATGAATTGCCCACAAGTTCAGTGCTAAAATGGTGCCGTTTCTGTTTTAAAATAACTAAGTTAGAAACTATTTTCAGAACTAGAATTAAAGTAAAAAAGAAAATAAATAACCCATATGTCCCTTGTTGGTTTTGAATATTTAACTGTTAACTGGAATTGTGAAAGCAACGGTTGTGCGTGTTGAATTGCTATAAAGCTTTCCATTTGCGCAGAAATTTCATGCTGTGTGAATCCTGTTTTCAAACACCTTTGCAGCTGGTATTGTCAGCATATACAATAGGTTAGAGTTTTACATAATACTTCAGGAACAAATGCATGGCTTTGAAATAAACTTTGTTTTAAAGGTAGCAAATTCTCAGTAACATCACTGGCTGCAATCTTCCTGAGGTGATGGATAAAAATTGACCTTTCTAACTATGAGTAATGTCAAGTGCTAAAGCCATTAGAGTTCCGTTTCCTCACAACTATAAGGCTACATGATGCTATTTTATATTTCTATTCAGGAAAAAAAAGATTATAATTTCTTTCATACTATAGATAAGAGGAGCCAGCTCCCATTTAGCTGTCAATTCCCACAAAGAAATTTGAGGTTTTATACCCATATTTCAGTACCAGGGGATTCATGGACCGTCATTTAGAAGCCAGGAAGAAAGAGGACTGTAAGAAACTCCGGAATAAGAAGTTCTCAGAGAATAAAAAACTGCTTATTCCAGAGTTTCTCTGCTCCCCTTGTTACAGAGAGAATCCTCCACTGGCAGATCAGTGGCAAAAGACCTGTGCGAATTTGCCGTCTGACAGACTGACAGCATCAGTTACCTGATCAATGGTAACGCAGCTCGGAAGAGTCTTTGGGAGGAAAGCCAAACATTGATTTGTTTCTGGAGCTGTGCTGGTTCATTGACAGCCCTGTGGGCTTTGGGAAACTTGGAAATGCAAAGCATAGCTTCCTTCTAAATATGCTGCCATGCTGGAACAGATGTTTTCGTAATGGCAACCACTAGGCTGTGACACTTGTGTGTTCAATGCTAGTGGTGCTGGTCTCCGCGGGGTGGAAGTAATGAGAGCACATGAATCCTTAGGCTGGCTTTACTGAATTTCTTTGATATTTCAGATGTTTCTTTGCTTCTCCCCTGTGTTGATAGCTCTTGGGGGGCTTAGCTGTAAGTTTTTTATTAGTCAGATTCTGACCTGGAGATATGCTTTAAGAGAGGAAGACATCTATCTCTGTTGCTTTGGACACAGTTATCAGCAGGCTGGGGCACCACTTGCACAAAGCCACGTTCAGTAACAAAACTTCCAGATCAGTACTGGGAGTTTTGTGCATCTTCAGCATAAAGTGGAAAGACAGTGGCACTGCAAGTCATCGGGTATATCACAGAGAGGTGACGAGCTAGCTCATTCTGCTGAGAAGCTTCCTCCTGTAAGGTCTTGTACAGCTTCCAATATGCTGAGCCATGGAGAACTTGGCTGCTTCTCAAGAGACGAAAAAAATGAGATGCCTAGCTAGAAGTGTTCCACTGTGTGACAGGTTTATGGCTATAAGCATACTACATGGAGCACATTGTTTAAGAGAGATCTGAAATGCTATTCTGGAAAAAGAAAATCAAATTCTGAAGTGTGGATAAGGCAAAGGGAGGGGGGGCTCTTAGTATGAGTGAGTTTTTTCATCTACTATGAAGCGCAGCTGATGTTTAATCAAAACTTCAGTGAATTTAATATACACTTATATAGTTTAGTACCTATAACCTTATTTCTTGCTTGGTTTCTTGAAAGGAAAATAACCTCTCCTAGGATTTGTTTTTAATGAAATGTACGTAATGTGTTTTCTGAGCTTATGCATGTAATGCCATGAGGCTGCTCTGGGAGGAATGGTGGGGAGTCCCTTCACATCTGTCCTTT
Organism: Pterocles gutturalis; assembly: GCF_000699245.1. NCBI lineage: Eukaryota > Metazoa > Chordata > Aves > Pterocliformes > Pteroclidae > Pterocles > Pterocles gutturalis. The sequence goes on from NW_010097580.1 coordinate 40,479, forward strand.
ACAGACGCTGGCCCTGTGTATTCACCCTGCAAACACATGCCTCTGCCCAGGTCAGTGCTGCTGGCAGGCTCTGCTGGGCTCCAAGGGAGGGGAGAGAGGTGCTCGTGTTGGGACAGTGTCACGTAGTAACCCCAAAAAACACTAGCCAGGGGATAGGAAAACCTTGTTATTTCTCCACATTCCTCTGGGATAAGTCAGTGTTTTGCTGACTAAGTAAATGTAGCTTTAGCAGAAAACTTGAAAATTATCTGCATCTTGTTCTTCTTCAGAGTATAATATTTAAATTACCAGTGGCACTAATCAAAGAAATAACAAAGGAGCTGTTTGTAGATGCTTTACATATTTGCACCTAAAGCACGGAAGATTTCTGTAGTTCAGACTGGCACCAAGGTAGGGAGGCTTTGGCTGACTTTAGCTGTCAATGTGGTGAGCAAGACACCTAGATCTGGTATCACAGGATTTGCAGACCAAATCCCTTTTTTGGCTTCAGGAGTTAAAGCAGAAATGTGTATTAATAACTAATGTGCAGCTGTGAGCTAATAAGAGGTTTGCATACTCATAAGGGAAAGAAGACTTTTTTTTTTTTTTTTTTTTTTTTTGCAGTGAGACTCGACCTGGGACTAACAAGGAAAGTTGCTGTAAAAGTCTTTCTGTTGTGGGATAATGACGAAGTAGAACGATGTAGGATTTGTTTACTTTTAGCTTATATAGCTGTATTTTTAATTGAATCCTGATGTTCTAACTTTTCCTGGCCTTCTGAAGTTAATGTTGAAAAAACCTTTTTACAAAAGCCCTGAAAATGTCCAAGGGAATGAAGCGATTCTTCAACTGATACAGAAATCTATAATGGTTTGGGGATGTCTGAGGGGTGTCTATAGTTATTTCACCCCTTTACGTATGTTTCTGGTGATGCAGAAGTTGCTGTCTGATGCCTGGTGGGCAGGTCGATGCAGAACGAGTGGGCAGACCTGATACTGCACTCCAGAAAATCTGGCTGGTGTTCATGAGCAGCAGCAGCGTGACCAGAATCAAAGTGGATACCGAACAAACCACTTATCCTTGATACTCTTCTGCTACCTGAAAGTCCTGGAACAGGACACAGCTGCTTGTTGTGCTCATTCATGTCTTGCAGCTGCTTTCTGGTGAAAGGGGTGACTGTTTGGGGTTTTTTAAGCTGTTAAAAAGAGAAGTGAGAATTATGCCCTTGCCGTTCCCAGTTGTGACATGCTGTGTTATTTCGTTGGATGTATTATTTCTTTGGATGTATTATTTCTTCAGATGATAACAATAGGTGATACCTCAATACAGGTTGATTTTGTAGTCCAAAATCAAGGAAATACGCTGGCCCCATCACACAATGAAAATCCTGAGCAGGCTTGGCTTAACTTCCCTACGCCCAGTGTCTCGCACGGCTGACGTGCTCGGGGTGAGTTGCCTTGGAAACAAGTGACTGTGCACCAGCAGCACGAGGAGGGTCTGCAGTTTGCCGGCATGGCCCTTGGGGGCCCCATTACAGAATTTCTTATGTTTAGAAATACTTTGTAACAAGGCCCCTGGTGTCACTTATTAGCAGTAAAGTGTACAGCAGCCTTCATCAGCATCAACTACCAATTTGTTTCTTATGGAAATGAATCTGCATTGATGGTGTATAAGACTTTTTTTGGAGATTTTTATGCTGGAACAGAATTCTCACTTGCTCTTTTTATGCTGCCACTTGACACATACGTCTCTAATTTGCGTGCTTTTCTACTTGTTATATTGATTTCAGCCTTCTCGGTGAAATAAAGTAACAACTTGCAAGGGGAAGGTGGGCAGAGACAGAGGAAATAAACTTGTAGAGAGGCATTTTGTCTGCACCATGATCTGCCTTAAATTACAGCATTGGAGCAAAGCAATTTTAATCTTCACTGTCTGACTAATCTGCTTTTTTTTTTTTTTTTTTTTTTTTTTTGTTTTTTGCCTTTCTTTTTTATTTTTT
>NW_010097580.1:42515-58765 GCF_000699245.1 Pterocles gutturalis
GCCGTAGAAATGAGTGTATGCCTATTTAATTTCTTTCTGTTACCACGCAGGAAGTACAGAGGTGAGTAAGATATTTAAAAAGGCTGTGAGCTAGCTAGATGTCTGATGTAAAACCAGTTTCATTTACAAGGCAATTTCTGGACGTAAAGTTCAGGTTTAGGGGTGTGGAAGAGTCTTTGTTTTGTTTTTTGTGGGATTTTTGTGCTGGGGATGGCAGTGGACTGGTTTATTCTGCTGCAACTATTGCTTCCTTATCCTGAAAATATTCCAATGATACCTGTAAATTGTGCTGAAGTAACTGTTGAAGTCTGAATTAGCAAATAAAAGGACACAAGGGAAAGGGAAGTAAACACAAGTACTATGATCGCTCCCTCTCCAAAAGAGAAAGAAAGAACAATTGAGAATAACTTCTTGGACTCACTTGAAGTCAGTGAAGAGAATTATCTTAGTGGGAACAGGGACATCAGATAGATTTTCTCTCAGTAGTGTTGTCAGGAGCTGGAGCATGCTGTGAACTGGAGATTCAGGCTTGTCTGGGCTCACCTGGCAGGCTCCAGATGGAAGCCCAGGAGCTGCCATCATTCAGGGTCAGTTACATCTTCTTTCTCAGAACCCAGACTGCAAGGACAGGAGTGTGGCTGGTGAAGGAGTCCTCTCCCCAGGGCTGTAGCATCCAACGCTGGAGACGGAGTCACCTGAGGTGCTGCTGGAGTAGCTCCCACTGGGCTCTGCCCCTCTCAGGGGTGGAGACTCACCAAGCAGCAGCACGGTGCTGGTGAACCAACTGACACTCCTGTTGTGTCATGTTGTGGACCGAGACCACGATGAACAGAGGTTGTGCGTTCTCCGAGGCACTTTTGTGTCCCCATTACCTCCACAGTGGAAATGCATGACTTTGTCTTCAGCTCTGACACCCTGCTATGCTTGTGACAGAAACAGCAAAGAGGGAAAAGCACTGCTCAGGTTGAGTAGGTTGGTTTTTTTCATTGACAGTTGTGAGATATTTGAAGGGAAGGGCTAAAGTCTACTAAAGCAACCAGACAAATATGAGAATTTAATTTTAAACCCAAAGACCTTTTGCGATTATCTTTTAATTAAAAATCCCAGAAAATACAAGCCTGAAAAGCTGAAAGAAAGGAGAAGCATATAGTCAATAGATGGCCTTTTCAAGCAATCACAGCTCTGGGATCTTTAAGAGCCTCTTTGCTTCAGGGCTGAATTCCTATAATCTAAGCTGTGCATACACTACTATATACCAAGATCAGTATCTTTTGAGTAAACTGCTTTCTTGTCATTAAGACTTGACATTTCTGTTCATTGTGGCTGCCTCACTGCAATAAACTTCCCCTGGAGGATATACAGACTCTATTTTCAGACATGAATACCAGGAAGGGGCTGCATATGAAATAGGGAGAAGAAATCATTCTTGTTCACAGAAGATGACTGGAGAGGAACACAAGTTACTGACATATGCTACACATTTTCAGACAAGAGGGGATGTTGAAATCGGAAACAAGACAGACTGTTAGGTTTGTGGTCTCATGTAATCCTTCACTGATGAGGGATCATTTTCCTATGGAAAATTCTCTTAGGTTTTGAACAGTCAAGTTTTAAATGTCTCTAGTGAAAGGGCTTTTGACACTTTCATTGTGAGATTGTACTAGAGCCAGTATATTTCAGCAGTTAGGTAGTCTCCTAATATTCTATTAAAAAAAAAAAAATCAATGACAAAACCCCCCATATCCCTATGGAGAAATACTAATGAAATACTGCCACTGCAGAAACTGTGTCTGTAAAGATCCGTCAAGAAAAATGAATGGCAAAACTCCAGAGACTGAAAAAAAGATTAAATTCAAAATGGCAAACAATGGAAGAAGAGAATACTTGAATGAGGACAAACCTAAAAATTGCTTGAACTTCATAGTGTAAAAGATCTTAATTTCTGAAACCTGTTTTGCTTCCACCATCATCTCTTAATTACAGTGAAAACGTCCCATGAATACCTGACATCATTTGTAATCGGATCTCATTCATTGTTGCTCATGATACTCTCATCATTAAAATTGTTATTTATATATAAATGTACATGTTTTAAATATTAAAAAACCCTGTGAACCTGCAAGCTACAAATTGTAATTTACTTTCTTCAATTTGAATAAGAATATGCATACTTATCACCCAAAATTCACACACCAAAAAAAACCCACAAGACCAGTAAACACCACCAGCAAAAATCCTTCTAATTTCCTTTCTGGAAAAGAAGAGTTAGGTAGGTTATCAGCATGATTTCACACTGCCCTCTAACCTTTCCTCATTTATTCTAGTTCCCTCTAAATTGTAGTTACGCTTTTATCTATACCTTATGGTTGTCAGGGATGTTGAGGTTATGTTTGCTTTCCCATGGCCATATACTTTATCCTGGCTGCTGGGGACAGAAAGTGGGTATTTGCTTCTCTGCCCAGCAGAGATTACTTTTGCATGAGAGGAAGTAAAATAATCAAGTTTCCTCCTTTTTATGCTTGGATCTTCCACAGAGTATCTCAGGGCATTCTCTTTGCAAGTTATTTAGAACGAAGCAAGGTGTTGCTGTTTTAGTAAAAATACCGTAAGAATTTTTAAACACTTTTGAAAGTTCAGAGCTCTGATGACTTTTTTTAATTTAAAATAATGATAATAATTTGGTTTAATTTTGTATTGATGTTTACTAAACTAAGGAATCACTGAAGAGATTACAGTCTCCAAATTATTTGAAATATATTTTCAGTTAATCTTTGTTACCTTGGAGTACCTCTTTGCAGTGGCACGGTAAAAAAAAATATGCTCTGAGGAAGGTAGAGCTCAGAAGTGGCACTAACTGCTCATGCTGTGCATGATGTTCATTCAATTAGCAATTCTTGTAAGTAAATTTTCATCTAATACCATATCATATTAATTGAGAAAGGATTGTCCTGTGAACTGCTCAGAATAAAACTTTGTTATGCATTTCTCTGCATTACCTGTTCAGTACTGACTGAAGTCTGCTCATTTAAAAATGTCAGAAAAAGGTGTAAGGGGGAGCATTGTGGACTCAAGTGTGAAAGTGGAAATCCTGACATTTTCCATTGCCTACTGTCTGTCTGAATGTTTTGCTTTTGTACACATAAATGCCTTCACAGGGCTGAGCATCCTGGAGACTGAGGCAGGCAGATCTGAATGGAGCAGACGTTTCTCCAGCTGAGCCTCCCAAAGGACTCCTACTGGGTGGTATCATCAGTGAACGTCTCCACTTTCCCTATCACTTACTACTTAAAAACAAATCAAAATGGATGCTATTTTCTTTTAAAACATGATAGGAAATGTATTCAATGGCTCCTCCTTTTTATGTTGTAGCGTTAGAATAAATTTACCCTAAATGTAGGATGTCTGAAAATTTGCATTTATGAAAGCTCAGGCTTTTATAATAAGCATAGTCTCCCTTGCCAAAGCTCCTACCCATTGCACTTTGAGAATCAAAGTTTGTCATGTCCTTATCAAGTGAATGACAGTGTCCAGCAAAATTACAGCAAGCATACCTCACCCTGTCAAACCTCCCTGGCTTCTGAGAGTGCAGTGAGACAAGGAGGACTTAAATGTGTCTGATAACAAACTGCTTCTCCTGAAAATACATTTAGGTTAGTAGAGATGAAAACTAACAAACAAAATCACTTGAGCACTTTTCCCACATGCTTCAGATATCTGTGGTAGGACCTAGAAGGCTCAGAAGGGATGTCTGAAGCCAGAGCAGTACAATTTAGTGTGACCTGCCAGCTTGGTAACTGAAGGCTGACTATTCCCATCCTCCATCTGCTTCCATTGAGATTCTGCACTGAGCTAGTTGTGACTGTTGCTTGTATAGAGGTGCAGTGATCTTTCTCTCTCTGGAAAGAATTCCTCCTTCTTTCAAAAGATACTGAGTGAACAAGTCAACACCATCTGACCCGGGTGCATGAAGGACTCTGGTTGTAAAAGGAGGGATAGATGCTTCTGTTGTAAGCCACTTGCTTGGTTAACAGCCTCTTTGGAGGCTATACTTCAAAATCGGTGCAGCTCCTCCAGACTGTCTGTTCCTATGAGAGTCTTGATCCAGCTTTGTTTCTTGTGGGGACAATGTGCTGTCAACGCTGGCTTTGGTTAACGGATTCTCCCACTCATTGTCTCCTGAAGGAGCCTCACCTGTCTCCCCTACAAATGATGCTCAGCATTTTCAATGCCAGTAACGCTGGGAATCCTTGCATAGACAAGTCTAGCATCATTCTGTGTAGCTGAAAATAGGTCTAAATCAAAGTGATGTTTGAATTGCCAGTGAGAGCCTGCCTTTGCTCAGTTTTCAATGCTACTAACATCAGGGAAGCTGAATCAGTGCTAGCAGTGGTGGGAAAATGATGAAAATAGTCCCCTAGTGACTTGGGTCTCTTGGGACATCTATTGCCCCAGGCAGAGCAGCTGCTTGTGCGGTGTGCTCCTCTCCTGCATCTGGTTCACTCCTGATTGTTAGTGATGGCTGGAAGACTCTTGGCCAGGCCTTTTGTAGGTTCTGCGTGTGGGGGCTGATTTAAGCCTCTTTCAGGGACAGACCATTAACTCCTTTGTGTCCCTCAAGTTCATGTTTCTGCTGCAGCCCTGCCTGGCTCTCACACCTGAACAGCACTTCGCAATTGGCTCATGTTTGGGTGATATTGATTAGCTCACTATCATTCTTTCATTAAAAATATGAAATGAGGATCCTTAAATAAATCTGGGTTCCCTGTGCATGTTTAAACCCTAAGATTTAGTTTTAAAAAATATATGGGGATAGGGACTGATTGAAGAAAGACCTCACCAAAGGTGCAGAGTGGTGAAAAAGAACAGATCATGGTTAAAAAACAGAAATTGTAAGGTATATTTTTAAAACAGAATAGATTATTGAAATAAAGTTATTTATTTGGATTCTTTGACCTTTGGAAATAATACAGAGAAATATTCTAACATAAACTCCAATTTTGCTGTTAAAATGTTTATTTTTCAGAAAGGATTTGGTATAATGACAGTGTTTGCAGTTACGATTAAGGTACATGTTGTACTTGCTGCCAATTAGTTTAATTGATGGGGAGGTCTGAGTACATCTTAAGAGGACAGGATTTCCCTGCCCAAATTGTGCCTCTTCAAAGCCTAGAAGGAACAGTGTGGGTGGAAGAAACCGTTGCGTACAACAGAAAGCCTGTGTCTCGAATGGCACCTGAACCAGGACAGAGCTGGATCTTGGGGTAGAATTTGATACCAGGGAGCTAGAAACCAGCTTCATCATCTTGAATGTCTTTTCAATTTTATTTTTTTAATCTAATCTGCTAATTGACCTCACCTGTTCCCCTAATAGGAAAGATCTTTGCATCAGTATTTTGCCTCAAAAGTTTAAGCTTAGTAGGATTTAAATTGAATGCAATGTGGGCCCTGATTCAGGGCAGTTTCTTTTTCTCCTGATGTCGCTGCAGTATCTCTGAAAAGAGAGGAAGGTGACAAGTTTAATCTGTTGTGCGCTAGTTGCTGCTTTGAATACTATTTTTTTTTTGCAAATGTAGAGGTAGTGGAGATGTGATTCACTCCTATACAACCGTAAACACAGCTTGCTCGGCTTCTAGACACTTGAAGTTGTCAGTTTAGCTTTTCTTGATATAAAGGAAGGGTTAATTTGTGGAAAAATTATTTCCCCTCAAGCTTCTCTGGATAGTGAGCTTCATTCAGAGGTATGTGTGCATACTGCTGCCTAAGCCCCTGCTGTGCTGTGCCCTCAAGTACAGATCCAAGTTCACGCGAGGAGTCGCACTGCCAAGACCGACAGGCTGCAGCCAGGTGCCAGCTCTGCAGCTTGATCCTCCCCGTGCAGGGCTGCGCAGAGCCGTGCTGGCATCGGTGCTGAAAAGAACCCCTTAGCTTCAACTTTTGGCTAGGGTGAAGATTTTTGCAGCAGCTGCCAAGCAAAGAAGAGCAAGTAGAGAAGAAGTTAGGAAATCATGACCAGCAAACAGATGGGGGAGGAGAACAGGGAATTTCATGCTCTGATGGCTCATTTGGCCGTCTTCGTTTTGGACTAGTCTTTGGTACAGTGTCAGTATTTCCCTGCTCCTGGCTTGAACTGCACATATTTAAAATGCGACTCCCATTTAAAAAAGGCAGACAGGAGAAAGAAAGGCGGGGAAAAATGGGAAAACTAATGGCTTTATAGAAATTCAAACACTTGAAGTTGTAAAACGCCGAATAGTGACCAAGTGTTGTTTCCTTGTGGTATCAGGAAAATTCTTTGACGCAGTGACATTTTAGATTCTCTGGTTTTATTTTTATTTGGCTCAGTTCTGCTTGAAACTGTAACCCTTTAGGAATTCTCTCTAGTAAACTCCCATTCAAACCACTGGGGATTTCAACAATCTGTTGGCACAGTCTTTTACCGCCTTTTCGAGTTATTTATAGATTAGATCTTGCATCACTGAAATATTTTTGCCATATTGTTCAAGATGAAGCCAGTAAATTCAACATGCCACAGTGTAGCCCCTGACTTGCCTCCAAGGCCTTGTTTTTCACAGAGTAAAAATATACTTTATAGAAGAGTGGGAGCTGTCTGACTGCGAAATGGGCTTGAATAATAACACCAGGCTCTCAGCTGAAATTTTATACTCTAGATGAATTGTCAAGTGCTCATTAAACATCTATCTATGGTAGGAATAGATAACAAATCTTCCTCTTGATGTTACCCTTAGGATCTGGACAAAAAATAATTTTATATTGGAACGTGAAAATGGCAAACTTGACCAAACCATCAGCAGTAGTTTCACTAACATAAGAGCGCTCATTATCCTTAGAAGACCTTGTAGTGAAGCACAGAAAGGGCTGGGTCACATCCATCCTCCTTGGACAAATTCTCTTTTGGCTCAGATATCAAAAGAGCACCTCTTCACGTCAAAGCACTGAAGGGCATCAGGGCACATCATGAAACCAAAGAAAACATTCAGCCTTTTGAAAGACCCTCTTTATTTCAATTTGCATCTTTCTCCTGTAAACTGAATTTCATGAAAGAAGGGAAGCATTTTGAATAAGAAATAGATATGAAGACTGTGATTATGAATGGGTCTTATCTCCTACAACCCCATTTTAGGAATGACAGCTGTGGATCAGGTTAAAAACTTTGATATAGTTCTTTACCCATTACCTGCATTTACCATGGCATTGGTTTTCTTTACAAATAACAGTTTTCCTGCACCGTGCAATGACTGTATTTGATGCCACAACAAAAGCTCTGCCACACTATTACTGAATTTAACTCCCTCTTCCTAGTGATATATGACCCCTTATTTGCCCCGTATTCAAAATACGCTTGGTAAAGGCTACAGTAATTCTGGTCATATTGGAATCTTGTTGTATTTCAATTACATTTTATTTTAACCTAAATTTAACTTGTTGCTGCAAGCCTGTATACTGTTCAATATCATGACAATACCTTCATTTCATTCTAGCTTGGGTGTGAGTTCTCTCTTGCATGTAAACAAAAAAGCAGCAGTGTTGGGTATTTTGGGGCATGTTAAATGGAGTAAATTTTAAGCCATACTTAGCAGTGCCCATTTCTTTGTGCTCAGCTGCAAGGAACGGTAGAGAATGAATGCATCTAAAGAGAGCAGGCTTTGCTGGCAACTGTTAACATGATTAGGTTAACTACACCTGCCAAATTTCAGTCTTTCTGGTGTGATTTCCTCAGAACGATGTGGCTCTAAGCTTATACTTTTAGTCCTGCCTTTATGCAGGGAATTCTCCACACTTAAAATGGTTCAGGCCTAAGTGCCAGGTGACCAAAGAGGTCTTCAAAATTCCTGTTTACAGAGTAAGAAAAATATGTGGGCTAAGCCAGTCCAAGATCTTAATGAAGAGAAACCAGTTGTTTTGAGCTGGGTTAGTTGGTTGAAGAAAACTGAATGGATTTTAGAATAAGTTAACAATGCAACGTATTCATAGAATCTCAGAATGGTCTGAGTTGGGAGGGACCTTAAAGATGATCTAGTTCCAACCCCCTGCCATGGGCAGGGACACCTCCCACTAGCCCAGGTTGCTCAAAGCCTCATCCAGCCTGGCTTTTAGGCAAACTGTCTGTCAAACAGAGCTGTCCTCTCTTTAGCCAACAAATCATCAGTTTTATGTTTGCACTAATATTTGGGTTTTAATCTTTTCATAGCCTTGTTTAACTACAGGCTCATGAAATAAAACTCAGATCTACAAAATCATGTACCATAGTCTCCATGTATTGTTTCCAAATGATTTGCTGTTGTTTTTTCATCTCCATTTAAATGAGAAGCCACCAGGAACTGTTTTTAGCCCTCTCATTACTTAATCTTAATTGCAATATCTATTAATTTAGATTGTGTTAGTGCTTTAATGATATGAGTGTTAGTAAATGGCTATTGTTCATTAGCCATAAAAATGCTGTGTGGTTGTTTTTTTGGGGTTTTTTTGGTTTTTTTTTTTAATCTACTTAATGTCAGTTTTGTTAGATGTAGGATACTGTAAGGATGAATGGGGTAAAGATAATATATCTCTAAATTGACCTTAGTGGAATCATTAATTTACTATGATAAAATATCCCTCAATTAAAGCTGGTTTTGTATTTCTTAACTAGCTTAAATTTGAAATTTTTGCTGACTGATTGGCGGCTGTTCTAGGGGATGTTCATTGAATGCCTGTTTGAAAGGAATCTCAAGGAAGTTTGTGCAAATCATTGAGTCTCTTTCATGAGGAAGGTCATCCCAAGTGAGACAGAGATTTCACAGTGTCTTTTATTTGTGCTTTCCCTGAAAAGAATTGAGTACTTATATTTCAGGCCTAGTGTCTTAACTCATGCAACTTTCCTGATGCCTTTATAATAGACAGTAGGAAAGGAAACCCAATCAGTGGAGAGCTCTTAATCACGTGCATATATTGCACTCCACAGGATTTTTCCAGCTCATTTAGTAGATTCCCGATGCCCCAGTAATTCTGTCTTTTAAATGGTGCTTACTTTAATCAACTGTTAAGTAAAACTCCAAACATTTCTCAATCGTTTCACATCAAAGTTAAGTAAAGAGGTCAGGAAAACATGTGAGTGATGGTTTGTTAAAATATGAATGGTTTAAAAGAACAAATTATTATGTCGATATGGAAGGAATCGATAAATTATTCCATCAACTTGCTACTGAAATGGTCTACAAAAATGTATAGTACAGTGCAATTGCATCTGGCAAATAAATCTTCTGTAAATAAACTTTTCTGAAAGATGCTTAACAGTTTTCTTACTATGCTGTTATATACATTGATGTATGGGGATAAGATTTACTACTACTTTGATTTGAGCAAAATATTTATTTTTATTTAACACTATGCCTTAGATAAGTGCTTTGATCTATTGAGTTAGAAACAGCATCAAATCTTCAGCAGCATGGATTTCTCACAGCCAATGTTCATTTTTTAATAAAATGAAATTTTATCAAAATATTTCTGCTTGTACTTGCAGAAATATTGATCACACATTTTTATTCAAACCCATGGGGCCAGGAATGCACTGGTGCTACCACTCACCTCCCCTGGCGATCTCTTCTATTTGGTGACTGCATCTCAAGAGGTATGAAATGCTGTACTCCACATCACAGTAAGGAAGATTATAGAGTGCAACTTTCTTAAACAAGTGAAACCCACGCTCACTGTGTGCAGCTAAACGTAAGCATGACAATCACTTAGTGACAGCCCAGTGTCAGCCATACCTACTAACTGCTGCTTTCAGCCAGTGAGGGGATAGCCTGGACTTTGCTTTGATCCACCAGGTCCTCCCCATTGCATAGCTGCCAGGACAAGTGGTGTTGAGTTTTAGTGACTATTTTCATTTGTGCTGTTGTGATTCTCACAATTCCTTGCACAAACACACACACAAAAAAAAAAGGATTCAGAGTGCTTTTTCTCATAGATTGGAATATTCAGGATAGCAACAAAGACACAAAACAGAACTGTTGCTTGAATTTTAAATTGAGATTTCTTGTGTTGTGCTGATGAGAACTGTTAGACTGGTGCTCTGCAAAATGTCAGCCTGTATGCAGATAGGTAGTAGTAGCATAGGTGCCCAAGAGGCTTCAGTATCATCATCAGGTGTTTTGGGCTAACTCAAATTTCTTGTGGAGCTGTTCAGGTCTCCCTATTTGTATCTGTTTACAGTTGCTGTTTACAAATGCAAAACTTGTCTTTAACTTCTGCCAGCCTGCGTGCTCAACTTCACAGTAGTCCTGTGGTGGTCGTTTGCCACTGCCATCAAACCTCAAATCAGAAGGGATCCATCTTTTCCTGACGTTCTCCTTAGACACCCAGGTAAACTTTTTGCATGGATCTTCCCAGTCCTGATGTACTGGTGGGACTCCCAGTGACTGAGCCTTCTAGAGCACATTTGCATTTGTTGGCAGTAAGAGCTCCTTGCTTTCAGAACCCTCATTTGGGAGGCTTCCTTCTACTCACACCCATTTCCTGGTAAATTATATGTAGACAAACTGAGAAAATGAAGCAAACTTGTGAATGCAAACAGTGGACTCCCCCCTCCCCCACCCCCACAGGTTGATGGCTCTCTTGTAAGGATAGCACAGATGCAGAAAAACAATTGAGTACATGACACTGATAATAAAAATGAAGGAGCTGATCACCTCTGGTGTGTCCTTCACTGAAGGCAAAGCGCTAGCCTCCACCTTTGTGTATTGTCATCTACCATACAAACAAACAAAACAAAAATCTAATTGAACTGATGCTGAGTATTTCCAGTGCTACAGCCGTGCTGAAACAGTCTTTTCCCTGGCAGGTTCATTTGTCAAGACCAGAACGCATTGTGAAACATTTTGATAAGTTTCTGGTGAAATGTGGATATGTCTCTCAAAAGTCCATTCATCAGGTAACTAGTGAGATGCTCTGGAGACATCTCAGGTTACTTTTTGTGAGGTACATAAGTGCAGGGAGTCAGAGATAAGCATTTGGGAGGAGGCAGTGTTCCTAGGTAGCAGTGGGCTAGGGGAGGGGAAAAAAGGATAAGTTACGGATTGTCGGTCTGCGAGAGCAGGTCAGATGCCTGGAAATAAATAGCTGGAAGCTTTTGGTTGGCTTGGTGGTAAATATTATGATCATTTTGTAAGCAATTTAGAACTTTTCTTTCACAGAAAATTCTAAAATGTAGTTGTCTTATAAAGCTCCATTTAAAAGAGAAAAAAAAACTTCAGAGAATTGGAAAATATGTGTTCACGAACACAGCTTTTTGTTACAGTATGTTGCTGAATTTCAGATGTTTGAAATACTGCATTTTGGAGGTAATTCCCTGATTCAAAACACCTGTTTGTACCAGAATGTTTTGGTTTTATTTTTCTGAACCATCCTGGCTTTTCGAAGATGAAAAGAGCATGTCTGGTGTGCAAAATGCTTTGATTTATCAGAGGAAATCCATGTTGTTAGCAGAGATAAAGGACCTTGTTTACAAGGTGTCTATATCCTTAGAAAAAAAGGAGTTTCCAATAATTGAATAAGGTGTCCTGAATGTATAGATTAAACTAGGAGGCCAAGAGCAAACATGATGAACTTCAAAAGAATAGCTTCTCATCTCTCTGGGGACCTTCATTAACGAGTCACCAGATAGGCAATTACTGTACAGTTCTTGTAATGACCAGGATCAGACACAAGCAATCAGCACAGTAGGCAGCAAGAAAGCAAGCAGAAAAAAACCTGTGAAAACATGCCATTAAATCTTAATTATTCTTCAAAAGAAAACAAGCACAACTAGGGGGCAAATAACTGTAAGGAACAGACAGAACTGTATCAAAACCTGCTGGCTCAGGGCAATGATATTTAGTTATTAGCAGCATCAACGTTTATTTAAAGCTAAGCATTGTGTTCACAGACCATTCAGAGGGGTATTTTCCACCTGTATGTTAAAAGCCTGAATAAGAGCTAGTCTTTGCTGCCACAGGATTGTTCCCCAAATTAAGACAACCACCACCCCCATTATTTTGATCTCTATTCTAATAGTCTCTAGAAACCACAAGAAAGGCAGAAGCCCCAGGTGGACATCCAGACAATGAAAGGCAGCTGTTCCCAGAAGGATGACTTAAATTGGTAAAGGAGGACAGGCCATTACAGGAGAATAAGAGAGGACATCAAGGCTGCACAGCACCTCGAGGTTTGATGAAGACCCAGCCCAGTGTTGTAGCACTTTCAGCATCCTACGAGTATTTGTGTACAGCAGCTTTCGTACGGGTCTGTGGGGCTTACTTACCAATGAACGCTCCCCAGATCCTGAATTGCATAAGTGGTTTCCTTGCAGCTAAGTGGTTCTGTTGAGCTCACTGGAATTCTCTGGAGAAACCCTTTGATAATTATGGGAAGATGAGTTTCTTCTCATCCTTCTTTGTAAGAAATAATTATGAACTTATAAAAGATCGGCCCTATACACATTCTGTTATTGGAGAGGAGGAGTACTCAGGAAAGGAATGGTAACTCAGGTACTAGAAATTCACATGTCTTTCCTCTGCCCTGAATTGCCTTTTAAAAAGAAATCTCATGCAGTGGGCAACAATAATCATCATCATTACTGCCTTGCAGCAAACAATTTCATTTCTTGTCTCTGTCCTCCAAACTGTCCTCATTAAACTAAACTCACATTGGTCTGTCTTAAAAAGCACGAGTAACCTAGCACAATGTGGATTTATTATTTGACCATCCTCACACAGTATGTGAGCCACAGGTGTCCTTTTTTGTAAGTTGTTTCAACCTTTCAAAAATTAAAGCTGTTTAGGATCAAGAAGACAAAAAGCAAAACCAAAAATTGTCCCACTGTTAGCATAAGGCTCACCCTTCTGCAGTCCCAAGTACTCCAAGGTTGAAGTTTGGGAAATGGACTCATTTCAACTTCTTGCAAAACGTATCAGCAAGAAAGACAGTAGAAAGAGGAAAAAAACCTGACAAAGGAGTAATGGTACTTCTAGTGGCTATACAAAATTGATCTGTTTATTTAGTAAGTGCATCTAAGTTCTGTGAAATTTACTGTCTGCCTCTGCACCTAGGGAGATTTGACTTTAAAATTGATAACTCACTTAAGGATAACCTTTCTTCACAGAAGTACATTGAGGAAGTTACTTATTTCCACAGTATTGTGGATTTAGCTCCAGAGTATTGTATGAGTAATTGTCTAATGACTTTTTCCTGAGTATGTTTTTCATAGTGTACCATATTTTCCCTGCAGAAAGAATAATTATGTAAATCACTATTATCAGAATATAGTGTGCAGCTGAAAAGTGTAAGATGCATTGTATGGTCATGTGTTTGCATAATAAGTCTGGCTCTCTAAAAGATAAAAGTGAATATGGAAGCTGTGGTAGTTTGTTTATATCTATTTGTGTGCAGTTGTCACCCAAGGTATTTTAACAATTTAAAGATTTGTTGTATCTGATATAGGCTATTCAATGTGGGAAATTACCCAAAGGAAACAGTAATGTTTTGCATTCAGAGCTCACAAATATGGGGGCTGAAACTAGTGATGCATCAGTGCTTTTGATTTCAGTGTTGACTGTCACAGTTATATTTCCTCACTAAGGATTCCTTTAGTTTTCTTGGAAAATCAAACAAGATAACAGGAATAATTAATCTGTTGTGCTTTTTAGCATTACTGATCTCTAAAACACATTAAAAGAAATCCTAATCTTTTATCTTTTTGTGTTCTAAATCACTGTTTAACTTGATTCTTTAAAACAATATTTAGTTATCAGTCTAGAGTATGTGGTGTGTCCTCAAGTTAGTCTGGAGGAGGAAGGATGCATTTGCCAGTGTTCTGATTTCATCAACAACTAATATTAAAAAAAAAAAAAAAAAGTTGAGATAACATGTGACAATAGAACAACTCAGTCAATTCACAAAACCGAAATTCATCTTACTGAATGTACTCAAAGTAGCTTTATGGGCATAAATCAAATTTGTTCCTAAAAAATTTTGATCAGCATGCTCTATTGGAGCAGTTTTAGGATGTCTGGGTTTATTTTCAGTAAAAGTAGATTACAAAATAAGAAATTTAATTTAGTAGCTATTCTTGCTAAATAAGTTCATGAGTTATTCTGCGTGTAATTATTGAGTCAAATAGATGTTGCAGACTAAATCTCAGTTATCAAAATTAACTTCTCTAAATAGGAACTCATGGTAGTTTCCTGGATCCTGAACTTTTATGATTTGATACTACAATTATGTAGTATTCTCAGATTTTCTTCTCTTCCCTTTTCCCCTTCCCTCACATGCCTTTAAAATATCTCTCACTGCTCTTGCTTTTTCTAAAGTGGCCAAAAGTGGCAGTTGAAACTAACCTGCTCTTATGAGTTCTCGCCTGGTTTTGGCACAGATTGCTGACTCTTCTTGAATGGCCCTACCTGTCCGAGAACTGAAAATAATGACACATATGAATACTGACTTGGTTGTTATCTAATGACTTTGCAGTGGTTTATCAGTTGCACTTCTGCAGTAGCAAAAACAGGATAAATTGTGTACAACCTCAGAACACCATTCCCAGCAAACCTCATCTACAGTAACCTTGAAACGTAGCTTCTCTACATAATTCTTCTGTACTAAGCAAACCTTAATCAACAGGTTTTCACAATATTCCTGTCTTCCTTTGGCATGTGTAATATTTTATTGAGTTCTCCAGTCTAACCTAAATTAATCAATATAATTAATCAATATAAATAAACAGGTATGCATAGGGCGGTCATATTTCTGATGGCAAAAACCAAGTGAAACCTCTCCCTGGCCTCCTTTGGCTGCCAACCCCACCCCTGCACATGGCTCTCTGTCTATTATTCTGGTTGGCTATAGGAAACATCTGAATCATGAAGTACCTGGACACATTTACCAAAATTACATCTGGAAAGCACATAGAGTACACACAAAGATGATGTCCATGAAAAATTAGATTTATAATAGCTGTAGATGCACTGCTGTGTATCCAAACCAGTAAATGTTATTTCATATTCTGTGTGGGTCTATGGCACAATGAGGGCAAGTGACTTGCCAAGGTGACCTAATGAAGTCTCACAGTTGACATTAAAATTCAGGAACTCATGGCTCCCCACATCTATATTCAGTTTATCATCAGTGGTATCCTTTAATCGTTGTGCAGTCTTTATTTTTGCATCAGTGTGCTCTATTTCAGCAATTAATATTGACTATCCTGACTATGCCTCATTTCTGCATGAGGTTAACAGATATTTATTGCCAACTATCATGAGAATGTGACATGAGTTCATGACCTAAGCAGAGGGGTCCTCTATGGCAAGACATTTTTTTTTCCAGATCTTCCTTTTTGCTAGTTTATATCTTTTTCTTTGCTTTCCTGTTCACCCTTTTTTATGTTTCTTGACAGCTTTGATGTCAATTGGGCTGACAGGGCAAAGTGAACAATAGTCTCTCCTTGTCTTCAGATGAAGCATGTCACCTATCAATATTCTTAGATGGTGGTGTGACCAGAAGCAAATCTCGCTTCACTCCCAAATGTAGATCTTTGGAATTGTGTTAAAACTGATCAAAAACTTTGTTCTGAAGTACATATAATTCAGAAGATAATTTTTACTACTTGAGTTTGATGACTTTATTTGTTTCATTGTTAATGTTAGCTTCTTAATGTTATTTTTGGCACATTTTGTGGCAGACTCTCTTCTGAAGTTTGCTCTCTGCTTATGTGTCAGTACCTGAGTTCTGACAAGTTTTAGATCATGGTAAAGGGCTGGGGTTTTGTTTATTGTTTGGTGAGGTTCTTTTGACCAGGGCGTAATGCATGATAAAGATCCATGTTGCTGCAGGAGTCTGACCATGCATATGTACTTTTGAAAGCAAATGAAATATCAAGCTGTATCAAACTGCGAGAGAAATCCAATGGGGGAAAAGGATAAAATGTGTAAGGAAACCACATAACAGTGTTGCTTTGTTTAAGAAATCTCAGTTTAAATGTAAAATCAGTAGGGCATCCCCTAGATGGATACCTACTAAACACCAGAGCCTTTAAAAATAGCTACAAATTTTTAAATATCCAACTTGAGATGTTAAAAGTGTTTTACTTCTACTGAATGTACTCTTAGCAAATCAAATCATTTAAAAGGTTCTGACAATACGGTTTGTAAAATTGAAAGTACTTGGGAAAAAAAAGGCTAAAAGCTCTTGATTCTTGCAAATGCTGGTGCCTCTTCCAGCAG
>NW_010097580.1:58775-70546 GCF_000699245.1 Pterocles gutturalis
GACATAACAATAGGATTTAGAATATTTTCAATAAACTTACTGTATCATGTATGTGAACTAATGGGTAAATTATATCTTTGCAGACCAGCAATGATGTCAACTCTCCCAAAAGAACAAATTCGGTCAGGATACAAAGGAGTTTGTGTATAACTCCTTTTAGTCTTAGTAGCAGTTAATCTACGTGAATGGACACTCTGGGGAATACGTTTCTTACCCTTGTTGTATTTTTTTTCAAAAGAACATGTTTGACTTTTCCCCTTGAAGTACAGAAACAGTTAATTGCAGTGCATTTCATACTGTACACGTGTGTTTTATTCTGGAGATTCAGTGAAGTCCAGGTTGGCTGGCTTCTCAAAATACTTCATGGGTTTCTTCTATCTCCTGGATAGAAGAAGAGATTTTTTCTGGTTTTATTCTCAGTCTAGCAAACCACCCTAACTTTACCACAACTAATGGGGCAAGTAATTATTGTTTTTAACAGCTTGTTTCCAGGAGATTCTTTACCTAGATTTATTTAAATTGTTCTCCTTTAACTGCCTTTTCCCAAGCCAGCCCATAGAGCAAATGAAGATTTTTATTGTAAATATTCCCGTGACCTGGTCTAACCACAAAGTATTATTGGATTAATGAGGATTGTTCCCATGTCCTTCATTCTGTTTATATCATTATAAGTGTATAAGCAGCAGAGAAAGAAAAAAAAAATCTAGTGTATTCTGTCTGGAAGTATTTAAATTTAATTTAGAAGATTAAGCATACCTGTTTCAACAGCAGAAAGCATTTTGTAGTAGTGAATTGTTAGCAATAACTAGACAAAGACCAAAGGAAACATTTTTACTTGATTCACAATGAATAATTTTGCCTTACTGCTAGTTTTCTTCTTGAAATATAAGCCAGAGATATATTTAATCATTAACCTTTTGAACCAGGCCAAGTATAATTGGCAATTCTCCTGCAACGTCCATTTGTCTGTATTATGCTGTTCCTTTTATAGAAGAAATAATTGCCTTTTTTTTTTTCTGTGTATGTTTTTTTCAGACAACCTTTGTGTAAAGGATTAGAAATAGTATAAAGTCCCCAAATTGTATCCTATTCCATCTAGGTTTGCCTAACAACAATTTGTGGTTGTATATAAAAGTATTTCAACACGATCCATATGAAAGTGCAGTACAATTGAGAAATTCAGTTTAGTTCATCTTACCCTTGTCTCTATTTAAGCCTGGCAACAAGGTTCTTAGAGATGCTTGTGCTATCTCTTAACATACCATAACATGCAACGGAGGCTTGAAATTTGTGCTATGACATACACCTTTTCTGTCTGAAATCACCTACGTCACTAGTAATGCCCTTTGTTTACTGAAGAGCTAATCAAAAATTTGGCCAACTGCAACTGGAATTACCTTTTAATATCTTAGCTGTCAACACACAAGTCTGTTTGACAGTATATTTTCAGGAATATATATGACATAGTAACAGATAACAGAACAGCTTTAACATCTGGAGAAGAGACTCACTTCAATCAAAATGAAGGATGATAGTTTTGGTACTTTTATGATGAGTGGGAGAAGATTTCAGAGAAGGGCTACACTAAGATTTTTAATGGTCTTTACTTACTGAATCAGTATCTTTCTTTTCCCTTGTTGGTTGCTCGCTGATTGCTGAATATTTGCCCTTTGCCCCTAATCATTATTTAATACATTAAAAAATACACCATCAGAGACATACTTTTTATTTCTCCTATTAGTTATGCTTCTGCTGAGTGCACTGTTCACTTGTGAATACTAGCATGCTGTTTTACAGTAGAAATGACACAAAAGGGGCACACATTTTCATTAGAAATGCAATTATCAGGCTGGCGGTTGATGGTTTACTGCTCGTTTGGCCCACAATTTATTATGTAAGACAGAAACTGGAGTAATCTGTTTTGATACATCTGCCTCAGTCCAGCAAACTTTTAAAGTCCATGGGTGTTCTGCCCTTGACCTCCTCCTGAGCTGAATATAGAGTATTTAGCTGGTAGAATATTACTAGCACCTTGAGATCTATAGATAAAAACCACTAGAGTGGAATTGGTTATTGTCACTTTTGGCTTTCCTCTCATTACACAGTGAAACACTCTTTTGGTAGTATATTTGCCTGTTTTTGACTTCTCAGGTCTCTGGATTAAATCCAGGCTAAATTATTAGTCATGGAAAGCAGCTGTTATAAAGACGCTATATCAGTGGTCTTGGAACTTTACAATTTTCTCTTAAAAACCTAGAGTGAAGTGACTTAGTGGCCCAAAAGTCTATCAGTTTGAGAACCCTAAATCTTTGTATAGTTTCTTTTGAGATTTCAGATTATTTCAAAAATGAGGGTATACACCTTCCAAAGACAAAATGGTATGTCATCACAGCTGACTTGGATATCTCCAGTGATCGCCATCAGCAGGCACGCTTTGTATTGGATTGGTTTGGAGACTAGAGTGTTTCTGCTCTGACCACTAGAAGGGATGATTATCCAAGTGTTGTGGCTTAATCCCAGCAGGCAGCTAAATCACACCCCACAGTGGGATGGGGAAGAGAACTGGAAGAGTAAACGTGTGAAAATTTGTGGGTTGAGATAAAGACAGCTTAATAAGTGGGGGGGAAAAAAAAAAGAAACAAAGGAAAACATAGGTTTTTCCTATGTAATTCTCCTGCTTTGTGGAATTCCAACCTTTTAAAAGGGTCTGAAATTAAACCTCTAGGCATTAAAGTGTTGGTTTGGCCAGTATCACATAGAAAGTCAATGGCCAAATTGAGAAGATAATTTACTGTCTTGCTTGTCCTCTTCAGACTTCTTCATTTTTAGAAAGCACTTAGTGTTTCAAAAATATTCTGTCAAATTTCTAACCTAGGAAAAATGAGGAAACAAGACATGATCTTAATACCTTCAAGTAAGGATGGGGACACAGGATATGTTTTTGGTAAAATATCTCATTTTGTATTATTTAGTTTAGTTGTATCTGTACAAGAGTGATACAGATACATTAAGATTATTAATTCAATAGGCATCCTACTGTACTTCATGTCTCCAGACAATGTTTTATGCAAATGTAAGTACGCAAACAGAAGTACCAGGTTCTGTGCTTCTCTGCTTCCCAGGACGACCCTCTGCTCCTCAGCTGGTACTTACTATAGAAAATGCTGTGATAATTTCTCATTGCATTACTCGACAAAGGCAGAAAGAATATTTTCAGAAAAGGCATTAGAAGACTTTTTTCAGTGTTTGGTTCCAAGACAGCATTAATTCCACTGAATAGTAAAAGTAATAGGGATCGCTCAGCCTGCCTTAAGGCCATGACAAAATTGTAATCTGTTTGTTGATAATTCTGCAACCCTGTGAAGTGTTCTCATTTGCTCCATAAATTGTACTAAAGAATAGCCTTTTTTGGAATAACAATAGACTAATTTCTTTATGTTTAAATAGGGTGTGAGTAGTTTAAATAGAAAACAGCCCAAATACAATAGCTTCTTATGATAATTGCACACCCATCAAAGTAAACTGGAACCCAACAGATCAATAAATACCATTAAAAACAGTTTTGAGAAAAAATCATAATTGACTTTGCCATATGCTTCATTTTCTTACTACACTATCTTCAGAGTGAAACACAATCACTGTTCATAGAGAAGCTAATTATCCACTGTCAGTTAAGCCCTCAACAACTGATCTCTTGACAGATGGTAATAAGTCCCAAACCCCATTGCAAATTGCATTAAAATACACGTTTATCCACTGGAGAAAGATGGGGAGCACAGCTCATCCAGTCACCAAACACTGCAGCTAGCAATGATTGCCTTCCTTGAGATAGCTTTCCTTGCTCATTTCACGTCAATTTTGGATTTTCTTCTTCTTTGACTACTTAGGACTTGCACATTTCAAATCCCAAATGGTGAAAACATAGCTTTGGCTTTTGTGTTCTGTCTTCAGTGAGTATATGAAACTGTGCTCAGACAACCTGGTGATTTTAACTGGAACGTTTGGTTATAGCTGCCTTTTTGTATACTTTCACTGAGAAACTACAGATGTTGACTAAATTTTGCATTTGTTAAAGCAAGTAACAAGGGATGTAGGAAATGGGAGAAGAACTGATTTGAAAGGCCAATAGCACACTGGTATCAACTCTTCCAGGTTTATAAAACTGTTCCATCTCTTAGGTTTAGACCACAAAGAAGCAATCTGTTTCCCAGATGAGCTCTATTTCACCTCCCAACTTTGTTTTTCTCATGCTTTCATCTGCTCTGAGGGCCAATATGTACTGTTCTTAAAGCTTTTTGCACTGTAACTACTGTAAAGAACTGCTTTGTAGATGAAGATTTGAAAGTCAAAATTCATTTAACTTTGTTCCATTACTTTAAAAAAACCTTAAAAAATAAAAATCTAGTGAATGACAGAAGAAAACAGAAATATGATTAAAAGGTTTTTATAGCTTTCTTGAATATAAATAAATGTATAGCAATAATGCTGGATTTGGGAGAAGGAGGACAAAATAATGTTACTTTAGTTACGTAAAATCATGTGGTAAAATTAAAAGAACAGGATAAATTCCATGCAAGTTCTAAATGGTAGGTGAATGTAGCAAGTCTTGGCTGACTTTCTGGTGACTAGTTGTATCTGTTCCTGCAGTAATGAATTCTCTTAAAAAATACACGCTGCTGAAAGGGTTCCTCATTGTTACCTTTCCAATCTTGGCTCAGACAGTTCCTCATTGTGTGATCTAAAGACCAATCTGCTGCCCAATTCTGTAACAGCTCAGTAGAAAATTTACCGTTCAACTTCAAAGGCTGAAGAATCTAAATATCTGTATGCTCTAATTTGTTCTTTTATAAAATTCGTTCTAATATTTCACAAGGATAGTGTGAATTGAATTAATTAATAGGTACAAAGTATATTTGTATCTTTGCATTAAAAGACCTGCTTTGTGTCTGTCTGTCTATCTTGTTCTCATCACAGAAGTATTTAAGGTCTTTGACATTATTATACACAAAGGAGGAAATTAAAATGTTTCTAGTGATTGTTCCTCCTTGTTAGGCACCCACATTTTTCAGTGCTTTTGGTTAATGATAAAGACAGTTGTATAGCAGTGAATCAATAGATGATTGGTGTAGCCTTTTCTTTTAATTGTCACCATTTCCACTGTAGATAGATCACATTTTTTTTCTGTTTTCTTTTACTTTTTTTTTTTTTTTTATTTCTGCTTAAGAAAAGAATTGCCATGAAAATGGAACAGTCTTTGGTTCACTTTTTTTTTTCACACTGGTATGCACATCTATGTCTCACTATTGTAATGGGCTTTTGAGGTGCAAAAGGCTATTTAGTACATCTTCTTAGTAACTACCTCTGCATAATAGAAGCACCAGAATTGAGAGTACTTTTCTTTCTCTGAACGACTTCTAAGTAGATGAATAAATGAGCTCTTTAAGCAACAACATCAGGAGACCCAGATAAGATAGTGATATTATGAGAACCTTGAAAATAATTCTCTTAATGCTCCTTTTACATTTGTTTAATTAAACAATATATTCTGATTACCTTAAATATTCAAGATATTTGTGAAGACCTGCTTTCATGTTTTTTACATAACATAAACTCACATACTTTACTTATCTTTGTACCAATTGCTGTGCTGAACAGCAGATTGTAAAGATAGCAGCAGTGCAATTCCTGACATCTTAAAAGGTAATAGCAAAATAACTGTGTCAGTTAAGTACTGGCTTAACAATTTTATCCTTAAGGTCCAGAGTGTTTCTAATAATTCCTCTGAAGCATCATATGCTTCTATGTAAGATCAAGTGCGTTATCTTTTCCTTTCCTTGTCTGATCCAAGACAAGTTTTGCATTGCATCTGTGGAGCATTGTGGAGCATTCTGTGTTCAAATGACAGATCTGTGATCTTTCTGTAAAGATTACAACCTATGAAATCAAATGTCTCTGGTGTTACTCTTGTGCTCTGGGACGTAAGTAACATCTGTCAGTCTATCAGAATAAATGCCTACAGTGCAAAAGATTGTGCTGACTCCTTACACAGACATGTCTATGCAGCGACGGGCAGGCAGCTGTGCTCCTTGAACACAGTGCCAAAAGCAGTGGGAAGGGGAAAGGAGGGACAGAAGATAGTCCTTCCATCACACTGTCTGTGATGTGGGATCTGAACATTTAGTATGTGCTAAGTATTTAGCATTTTGCCAAGTGAGCTCTTCTTCCCTTAGGATCATCACCCTGAGATGAATGCTATGTCTAACAACTTTTATTCCTGAGTAAAGAAGTGTGGCCTTACCGTAATATGCATTTTTCATTTTGCAAGTACAGTGCTGGTTTTCAGTGTTTGGGATATAACAGAGAGAAGTCCTAGGCAAAGAAAACCAAATTCTTTAAAAGACGCATTGCTGTGATCCCATTCTTTTACGACTGCATGTTTTCCCTTTCTAGCCAAATTCCTTTCATGTATTTTAGTGGTTTGTATATTTGCTACTGCTGTGTTATCAAAACAGAGATGAGACTTGCTGAGCCAAGAGGAGAGCCTGTGTGCCTGTCCTCCATGGGGCCTGGCCAGCTGGGTAGCTGTGGGTAGTGCTTAAGTTGCAGAAAGGAAAGGACCAATTTTAGAAAGACTGGAACTACCCAGCCATACTCAGGAACTTATGTAGGATGATGTGACTGCCACCTCCAAATCTATTAATCTTGAAGTTCATCTGATCCCGCAACTTCTCCACTCCTAATCCAGTAATGCCATCTGGACCTGTTTGTCCAGCCAGAAAGGAAGATTACTCTGTTTTGCTGGTTTACTTTATTTCCTACACACTTAAGTGCAAGAAGGTTTGAAGCCATTTCCATGAGAAACACACTTGGTGTAAACTACACACTTGTGACCAGTGCTTTGGTAGTAATATCTTACATTTTATAAAACTTCTTTCATCTAGGAGGTTTTGAAAGCTGCCTACATCATGAGAGCTGCAAATTATTTGTAAACAAGACCTTACTACTTGCAAACTTAGATGTTGTTTTGTGAAGTCAGATAGATTGAATTATTACAGTAAAATCCTTAATGTTACTCTTGTTTACAGCACACTTCCCTTAACAATAAATCTCCAAGCCCGTGGGCACTTTCAATTACTGCATCTTCTTTGCTTGGCACAGGAACTCATAAACCTCTCTTTCTGTCATACCATTTTGAAAGATCTTTGTACATAACGAAGACTGTGTTGTCTGACAACACTCATATTAAGAAAGACGTATTAAAAAGATAACTTGCGTGCTTCACCTGGCTTTGCCTTTGACAATAGGAAAGAAGGGATACACAGAGGAGGTGGACATTCCTTCAAAATGTATTCCTATGCCATATGAAAAGTGGGTAGGAAATACAGTGGAACTAAATCTTTAAAATTTATTTAAGATTTGTGTGATCTAAAAAGGAATTATTCTTGGTATAAACTCTTTCAAATGTACAATGCCAGACTTCTCAGTATTTCCGTTTTAGTGAATTTTAGAGAAGCTAGAAGATGCAGCTGTAAAGGCATAGATGTCTCTTCCACAGAGGATCTTATGGCATTATTTGAAAAGCTGTTATGTTTATATAGTTTCTTGACCTACACAGATGGCAGAGGAATATTCATTCTACAGATGTAAATTTGAGGTGTGTGCAGGAAATAGAATTTACATTTCCAACTGCCCTTCTCCTATTCATATCTAGAAAAACCATGAAAATGTAGGAAACATAGCTGACAACTCCTCACAGCTTTTCTTTATAATCTGTGTTTCCACTATGAGACTGGAAGAGGTATGGTGTCTTGAATAGAAATCATATTATCTACTTAACACTAGTGAGTTAACAGAAAAAAGTGTGGGGGGAGAAACCCCCACTAAATGAAAACCTAAGTACTGAGAAACATCATGGTCCAAGTTCTCTGAACACAGTTAGCTAAAAGTAATTTCTGAAATTTGTGCTTAGAAGTATACATCAATACAGTAAATAGACTGATTTGCTAGTGGAAATTTGAGATGTTTATAATTTCTGAAAATTGGTACAGCTACCTTAATGTCTGTTAGAAAACTAATTTTAGGAATGTTAGTTGGAAAACATTGACGAATATTGCCAGTGTCATATTTAACTGTTAAACAAGTAATAGCTTATAATCTTTTATGCCTCAGTATAAAAATATTCCTTAAAATAAATAACAATAAAAATATATGAAGCAAACAATTCTATCACAAAATAGCTGTAATCCCATTTTGTAACAGTAATGGATATACTGCAGTAAGCTTCACTGATTAAAAACTTTTTGTGCCAAGTTTGTCTCCTGTTTATCAAATGGAATGTAAAATGCAGATTACCTTCCTGTACGGGGTATTAAGAAGTAAGCTTTACTTCTGGAAGGCAGTCCACGTTCCCTTATCAGATTGAGCTTCAGGTTTAAATGTCTCCAGCTGACAAAAGTCTAATTTGCGTCACTGGCAGACCTCTGATTGCTGGGGGTACAAAGCAAAGAGAGTAAAAGCCAGGAGATCTGCTCTCACCCACCACGCACACAGTATGTTGATCACAGAAAATAGGGCTCAGGAGGCCACAAAGTTCATTCTTCTGGCTTAGGACAGAGGGAACAGTGTGTCAGTACCTGTATCTGCTGTCTTCCTTGCCATCCCAGCTTCAGTGTTACTGGATATGAAGCCTTTCATTTATATCTGGCTCGCTTTGGCATACCGTTGTATTTTCCAAAATCTAATGTGTTGTGAGGTTTGCCATGTGCCTTTCATTTGTTGACCCCTATAATATTGCAGGTATTTAGCGGCATAATGTGATACTACAAAAAAAAATGACACATTAGTGTAAAGAATTCTAGTATTCTGTCATCACTGAGAAAGGAATATTCATTGTTTTGCTGAGGTTAACAAAATAGAAAAGTTAATATAAAAATTTCTGGAATCTACAGAAATGGCAAATGTTAACAGCTATGTCTGCAGTAATACATATTCTCCTCTGCCATGTGGAACTATAGGACTTTCTTGTGCACAAGTGATGTTGTTAGCTTACTTTTAAAGATGTGACTAACATGAATGCTTCATTTTCCAGTTCTTTTTCTTACATTCTTTGTAATTGAATTATATGGACAGATGAGCCTGTCTAGTGTATATAGATTTCATAGAACCATAGAATATCTCCAGTTGGGAGGATCATTTGATACCTCAGGCCTGGCAATCTGAGTCAGATACTCCAGGTAAACCGAGTTGAAAAGTTTTTTGTAGTGTAAGAATTAAAGGAAGATGAAGACCTGAAAAGAGATTCGCACTGTTCGTTACAAAATCAGGCTGTTTAGTTGATCATTGCTGCTGTGGTGTATATGGACTATTTGTATTCTTCCCCTACCTTGCTTTGCTCTTCTGCTGCACTGTTCAGGCCTCCTGGCAATCACAATCTAACATCAAAATAAGTTCTGAAAGTATTGGGCCTCTGTCAGTTATAATTTCTATTAGCATGCCAGTGAATTGAAATGAAGGAAAAATACCTTCTACTCATGTACAAAACAAAAGTATCAAACATTCAGGGAGTCCCTAGTTATGGCTCTACCTGGAGCCTGACAGAACATGATGTACCAGAGCTCCTCTTCCTGCTTGAAGACCCTTCATCCCAAATGACTCTGAATTGGCCACAAAAAGCCTAGCAACAGTTGTCAACATCATTTTCCTATGCCCAGAAGCACTGCCATGGCCTGTAGGCAAAGGAAATTTGATCACACTTTGTTCCTTCCCTTTCTTATGATAAAACTGTTAAAATCTGTGTACCTCTATGAAACACTGCAGTTTCAATGAAGCAGCATATTTTAGCAAAAGGTAACATTGGTGAAATTTTTCAGCCAGCTGACACAGATTGACAGTCCCAGTTAGTAACAGAGGGCCACAAGTGAGAGTAAGGGGTACAGGATTTGAATAATGAGCCTTTGCACTGAACACTCCTTCCCTGTAGAGACGTTGCTTAGAAGGATGTCTGACCTCTAGAATACATTAATCATCTGCCTCTGATGTAAATCCATTTCAGAGGGAAAACATTCATAGATTCATGGTTGTCTTTCATGTTGCACATAGAGTAAGGCAATGATAAAATTTTGTTCTC
Organism: Pterocles gutturalis; assembly: GCF_000699245.1. NCBI lineage: Eukaryota > Metazoa > Chordata > Aves > Pterocliformes > Pteroclidae > Pterocles > Pterocles gutturalis. The sequence goes on from NW_010097580.1 coordinate 68,902, forward strand.
TTCCACTCATTTAAGAAGGAAATTAATTTTGAGTGGAACTAAACATCGCTTATAAAATTATTCCTTGTCAACAGAATGTCTCTTACGGTATACTGAAGTATATAAACCTATTATTTTGGGGGCCACACCTGCTAAAACTGCTCTCCATCTAAAAATTAGCTATTGGATTGAAAAACTACTATGTTCTAAAGCCAGCTCTATGAGTGAAAATGCAAAATTCACCTTAATAAGCACATCACTTTATGACTATAACTGTTGAGGGCATTTGGCAACATTTTAAATTGAATGTTAGAAGAATTAAAATTCCTTTGGCAATTTTTATCCTATGGATTAGGATCTATCACCCATTCTAGAAAAAAAAAAAACATGGATGGTGTTATTCAGTGCTACAGAAAATAACACTGCATTGCAATAGATTAGATTTAATAGAATTTTTGAACAAATTACCAAACTGGACAATAGAGGGGGGCAAAAAGCTAAATTGGTTTTTACCAGATAAATTAAAATGCTGAAACTTTTGACAAAAACAATAATCCAGCTATCCTGCAAGCTTTGTGTTCATATTCACCCAGAGCCAGCAGCCGTTAGGACAACTGAGTGCCGTAGGACAACAGTTCCAACCGTAGGAAGCTGAAGTTAAGCCTTCATGAAATCACATCTTAGCTATTTCTTCTTAATACCCTTCTAAGGAGCAGCAAGATATTTGCCTTTTAAAATAACTCTCAGATCCAATTATTTAATAGTAAGAGATGAAAAAACATTAAAGAAATCTAATAACTGCCAAATTACTGCAATTTCTTATACCTGTGTTTGGTAGCCAAAGACAAGCTAAACAGCTAAATAGCTGTCTAACTTAAGGAGAATGAAAAAAGAGTGTGCAAAAACACCCTTCAGAGAAAATGTCTCCCACTAATAGCAGATGTAGTAGTAGGAATCAAAACTGAAGGAACTAATTTAAAATACATTCCAATTTATTCATATTAGGAAGTTAAATGTTCTTGAATTGCAGGGCTTAAGAGTACCTGAGTGTATGAATGGTCAAAAGCAATTTGCTGTTGACGTTACTGGATCAAGGCAGTTTTGAAGTCACATTGCATCTTTTTTCTTGCTTTAGATAGCTCTCTAATCATCAACTATAAAGAACACTGTGGAATTGTTTAATTTTTGATTATGCAGAAAGAAGTCAACTTGACTATGATAGGCTGCATTGCACCTGGAGGGCTTAAATAGCCATAATTTGATTTAACCAAGTGAAATGAGCAAGCCTGTCATGGTAGAGGGAAAAGATGATACACCAGGTTGACAGCATCCTTTTTTTTTGCTAGGGGAGCTTCGCAGAAATAATAGTACAGTTCTGGCCACCTTGAGATCCACACTGTTATGACCATCTTCCTCAGTGTTTGTACCTGTAGGCTACAAATTATTTTGTTCACATATTCTGCTAGCCTCTGAAAATGTAATAGCTGTATTTGATATCATTTATGAAATCAAAACAAAATCTTCCTTATTTGTTAGAGTCAGTATCTAGTTTGTCATAACTCAGACACAACTGCCAAGTTAAAGAGGTAGCTGTGTGGATTCAAATCATTATTAGTGTTCTGGACAATACTTTCTCTGATTTCCTGAAGCTTATTATTATTTTATT